>NC_089597.1:120459655-120743709 GCF_019320115.1 Miscanthus floridulus | reverse complement strand
TTTACGGAGGTACGAAGTATGAGTTTCAGTGGTATATTTGAGGTAGAATTGGAAATTTGAAATTTGTTGAACAGTGCCGACACCGTGCATGAGCTGCAGGCCGCGTGTTGTATTGCTCGCGCCGCGTGGCTCTTACATGCTGCCCTCGCTTACACTTCGCCGTGCTCAAGTAATGGGACAGCACCCTCCTCTCCACTCTCTCCCTCTCCTTTCCCCATCTGCCGCCAGGAACCAAGCCAGGCCGTCCGGCGCTTCTTCGTTCTTTAGCAAGCGATAGCCACCATGCTCCTCTTCTCCTCCTTTATCAAGCTGCTCTGCCCGCCGCTGCCAGCCACGGCAGGACCGCAGCCAGCCACCGTGGCCTTGACTCGTCGCGCCTCGCCGTTCCATGCACCGAGCCCGGTCGGCCGCAGCAGCTAGGAGTTGCCGAGCCCGGCCAGCCATGGCCTGGCCACGGCGTCATCAGGCCGGCTGCCAGCACGCCTCGTCGACCGGTGCACCTCAACCTTGGCCTGCTCCTCGCCGACGAAACAGCCCGGCCACCTCCCTGGTGACCCCGACCGCGGCCGTCGTTTCCTGCGTCCAGCGTCCAGAGGAAGAAGAAGAGGGAGTAAATCGGAAATAGAAGCTTTTCATGTGTTCACTTTGCATAAAGGCCAGACACATGTATTTACATATATGGGCTTTGTTGGTTTCTAAGATTTCCAGGGTTCCTAATGCAAAAGTATTTTCCTTTTTTCGGATTAATCTTTTCTTTTGCAGATTTATGTGCTTAACTTTGGAAAATCGTAATAATTAGTAGAAAATTCGTAAAATAACAAATGTGGACTTTTTGGAATCCTTGTGAAATTCTCTATGCACTAGATCTATAATATGGCATGTTTTAGTTTAAATATTGTGCTGTAAAAATATATCTATGCAGCTAGGTTCTTGATACTTGCCATGTCTTGTCTTTTTCATAACTGCAGTTTTTATGCTCAAATAAATGTGACAATTTTGTGGAGTGCTACTAAGGTGATTGTTGTTGTCTGGTAAAAATTTCAGGGGATTATGATTTATAGTTTAAGAGTTATAAAAATAACAAATGCCCTGTTTTGATTTGCTCCTATTCTGAACAGTTCTGCATGTTTGAATTAATTGGCTCAGTTAAGTCATGAATCATGATTTGATGACAATACATGAGTTTTAGTACTTTTCTTAAGATTCTCAAAAAGATAAATATCATAAATTTTGGTTAAGTATATCTTGAATTATAATTGCTTGAATCTCAGTGGCTGTTTCTGCCCAAACCCAGAGAGGGGTTTCCTTGTTCTTACTGTGAGGCCTTCTTAATTGTATAATTAGCTTGAGGTGTTTACAACAAAGTTGTTTAGAATTTGACAAGCTTTCTAAAAAGTCTAGAACCACATTTATTGGACATATATAACTCCATTTATATCTGTTTAAAGTGGCATGTCAGTTTCTGTCTATGTTTTGGACAGAGATGCAATTATTGGATTAATTGACCCTTCTAACTGTAGAATTATCTTAATATGATAATAAGAAAGTTGTAGGTAACTTCCTAAGCTTTTCAAAAAGTTATGGTTCATGTTTATTGGAGGTCTAGAACTCCAGTTATGCTTCTCTGAAGCTGCTATCAGTTTTCTATACCACTGCTGTTGGGCTGGATTTGCAGTTTTGCTTGTGCAATTATTTTCGTGGTGTAAATGAAGTTTGCTATGGTTGTAGTGAATACAAAAGTTGTAGAAAATTTCATAATCTTGCTTGTGTTCAAATTGTAAGACCATAGGCCTGATAGTTTAGGAGTTACATAACTTTTAAGTCTTCTATCAAGTTTCGATTGTATTCGGAGCAGATCTGAAAGATGCTAGTGTTTTATCTAGTTAGGATTTGAATCACACCTAGATGATAATAAGAAAGTTGTATATAATTCATGTATCTATCTGCTGTTAAAATGTGGTGTCATTTGGCCAAGTAGTTTAAGAGTTACAGTTGTTTAAAGTTGGGTTATACAATTGATTACTCTCTGTCTTGTTTAGACCAGTTTCTGTAAATGGGTATATTTGACTTAGTTAACTTGAGAATCATGCTAAGATGATTAAATATGAATTGTCGAAAATTTCATAAGCTTTCCAGAATATCTTCTTGCAAGTCATTTGGATTTGTGTAACTCCAGTTATAGCTAAATCTTGTAGCTGCTGTTTGCATGTCCAGAAATTGACAGATTCCAATTATAGTTGTTTGCTTGTATATTGCTAAGTGTGGCTCATACCTTTGATGATGGTTGAGTTAGAGTACCTGAGATCTTGGGAAACTTGTGTCATGCTTGGTGTTGTCATCTTCTTTGCTATCGTGGCATTATAAATTGTGCGATATTTAAAGTAAGCAATGCGAAGTGCTTGTGCATGTTAATGTAACCTTGTGCTTGTCTTACTTACTGCATGCGATGCATTGTCTATTGCACTTCCATGTATTCATACACTTGCATATTGCATCTCATCTAGGTACGCTAGATGCACCACGTGAAGGATGCGATGTTGGAGTCAAACCCGAAGACGGTGTTTGGTGGATCTATCCCGAAGATGGAAGGACTAAGCAAGTGCTAGGGCCAGAAATGTCACCAAGTCGGTGCAAGCTAACTGAACTGACTTGTGTCGGATCCCAGGCAAGCCCCAGAGCATTTTAAGTCTCCCAGTATTTTACAAATGATTACTTAAGTACTTATGATTGATGCATTAGGTTATAAGAGTTGAATGGAACCACTTGATGCATATAAATTCCTTGTCCAGATATATACACAGTTAACCCTGTATAGGTCCAGGATCGAGTATATGCTTAGCCCTGCTTAGACCGGTAGAAGTCGGGTGATTTCCTGTCACCTGCGAGAGATAGGTGGAAACCAGAGCACGGTTGGCTATATTTGCTATCGTGGAAAAGAACCATGGGGTAAAAGTAAATCGAGGCCGGGCGGAGTCTATGTGTAGGTTGACTCATGTGATTCCGTCTGTGTCGATTAAGGACCGTACCGTTGTTGGCGCTTCTGACAAGATTGAATGCATGCCTATCACTTAGCTGGCCGGATAACTCGTTCCGACCGCGAAGCCGAGTAGCTCAACTCAGGCCGGGACCCATTTTGTTGTGCGCTCCTTGCGTGGGGCGATCAGACTGAGCCCAAGGGCAGGCTAGGCCTGAATGTCCTGGCATCTGGTGTCCCAGATTGTGTGGCGCAGTACAGACCCACGAAATGTGTACCTGAGTTGTACCAAAGGTGACCTAAGGTGACCGTTGATCTAGTCTGCCTGGGTTTGTGTTAGGAATAAATTCCCAGCTGGTTGAAATCGATTCGAATCGCCGTCTCTCCCGGATAGTGAGAAACTTGGCTAGTCCCAACATCGTAGTAATTGGATTATGGAATGTGATGGTTTGGATAAACATGGAATTACTATACTGCTATGGTTACTATTGTATGCTCTAAAAAGATATACCACATGTTTGGCACAGGATAGTTGCTAATCTAGAGATGGATAGTTATAATTAACTTGATGATAGAATTATAATTGTATAATTGAGTTAATCGCTTTTTATGCAAAATGTTGTCAAGCTACCTCCACTTATAAAGCCTTGCATACTCCTTGGAGTCAATTTTATTTCTGATTTATGACGGGTAAGTCTAGCTAAGTACATTCAAGTACTCAGGGTTTATCCCACCATATTGTAGGTGAGGTTTTGACCTGCTGAGGATGGTGGCTAACCACCGGTGGGCTCGGTGACTCTATATTCACTTCTCATCTACATGCTTTTGTCTGAGGATGTCACTTATGCTAGCAATGTATTTGGAACTCATATTAATGAAATCCTTCGAAAGCAATGTTGTTTTCACTAATCGGTTTTGAAATCCAAACTTGTATTATTATTTATGAATCTATTTGTAATATTATTTCCGCTGCAACTCTGCGTATGTGATGTGTATTTGCTTAATCACGCGATCTTGGTTGTGATGTTGATTTACCGAGGTCCTGCGTGACACTCGGCGAACTACCGGGTTTATATAAGTGAGAGTATGCGCGTGTCAACGTGTGAAGCGGGGACAGCCGTACTTGATCTTGTATAAATTGGGCAGTTCTGTCACAGCGGATGCGTTCCCGTGAGCCACAACATTGACAGTGCAAACCAACTCACAGATAGGCAACAGAGACTCACCCCGAGCTTACTGGCCATGGTGCCTTGATCGGAGGCTGCTCGAGTGGACCTATCCACGTGCACCCGATGGGCTTTGCGATGGTAGCGATGGCGCGACTATGGTGGCAGCGCTGGCCAAGCCGCAACACGCGAACTAGGGCGTGCACGTGGTAGAGTGGAATGGGGCAAAGCTTCAGTGCCAAGGAATTGGACAACATGGACATGGGTAAGAGGATTTTTTTCCCGGCGCTGCTACGGGTCTTAAAACAGCCGACGATGGTGGAACCGTCCAATTAAGGCTTGGCAACAATCGGCAATAGCAGTGGACGCTTTCAGCGTGTGGCTGAGTACTCACTCCATCCCAAGGCATACACAGGCTCACTGCTTTGGCCGACGCGGTGTGCTGTCATGGCGCGGCCCGGCGATAGAGGAGCAGGGAAAGTTAGGCACGCCGGTTTGGCGTTATCGCCGTAGAGGCTGGCAGGCCAAGGGAGGTCGTGGGGTAGCGTGGCAGCGAACACAGACACACTAGCAAAGTAGGCAGTCGTCCCACATGCGTACAGCCACAGCGAGTCAATGGGAGCAGTGCCGGGTGTGGCGATGGACGGCGCGTAGCGTGACCGGGCATCGTGCGACGCGACGGTGAGGCAGAACTGCCAGGACCTGGGCGCAGTGCGCCTGCGTGCGTGGTGAGTACCGGGCAGATACATCTGCCCAAGCTATAGTGCAAGACCCAGCGGCACGTCTAGCCAGCGCAAGACAGGGTGCGGGCGGTGTCCCAAACATGGTGTGTCAGCAGCAGCAGTGTGAACCGCACGCCAGCACGTGGAAGTGGGTGGTCGTGGCTAGCGGCACAAGGACCACGCGCGTGATGTGCTTGCATAGGGCGGTAGTGAGGACGCGGCCGATGCATCGACGCGTGCTGGGCGGGCCAGCAGCGGCACCAGGCCGAGCAGCGGCGGTGACCACGACCAGCGCTGGCTCTCATTCAAAATAGGTGACATACATGCTTTTTAAAGCTGTCAAAAAGATCATACCCGAAAGTCCAAACGCCAAACCACTTCTTCTATACTCCAGTGGGTACGTAGAGCTATCGACCTAAGCCACGACATCACAACATGTCTTAAGCCGATCGCTCTACAAAAATTGTCAAACGTGACTTCATCGACCCATTTTCATACTTACGCGAAATGACTCAAACTTCGAACGGTTTCGCGTTGAATTCTAATTCTGACCTACTTGATATACTAGCTAGCGAACCCTGCCTTCGACCGCACATATTTCATCGTCGCCTACGAAGTACATACTACAAACTTTATCAAAGTTCGCATAAACGTTCTATAGCATTTTTGTTTGATAAAAATTCACTTAGAATACTAAACGATATTACGCGACATGAAACGTAACATTTGTTTTCTTGTTTCCGACGAATGTTTCAAGTTATGTACATTACTTTATACCCTATATTACACACATCCACAGACAAGTATGATGCTCATGCAGTATTTTAGCAAAAATAGTACAATATAACACCGAGGGTGTTACAAATCTACCCCCCTAAAATAAAATCTTGACCCAAGATTTATGTGCCTAGTGTGAGAAAGAGGTAGGAAATACATTTTTGGCGTAGCAACTAACTATCAGAACCAGAGAGAAGGTGGGAGTAATTCTCTAATAGGTAACTCTCCTGTTCCCACGTGGCCTCATCCTCTGAATGGTTTTGCTATTGTACTTTGTAGAACTTTGCCACACTATTCCTGGTTACTCTTTCTTTCTCGTCCAGGATTTTGATAGGATGCTCAACATAAGTCAAATCTAGCTGGAGGGGAAGCCCTTCATTTTTCACCGCTTCATCAGGAACCCGTAGACATTTCTTCAACTAGGAGACATGAAACACATCATGTACCGTAGACAAGATATTGGGAAGCTGCAGACGATAAGCAACGGGGCCACACTGCTCCAACACTTGATAAGGACCCACATATCGAGGGGCTAGCTTGCCATGGATACCAAACCGATGCACCCCTCATAGGAGACACCTTGAGATACACATAATCTCCAGCTGCAAACTCTAAGGGCCTTCTTCGCTTATCAACATAAGCCTTCTATCGGCTTTGAGTTGCTTTCAAGTGACTCTGAATAATGCTCACTTGATCTCGAGGTTCTTTAATGAATTAAGGCCCAAAGTACCCACGGTCTCCCACTTCAACCCAGTTGAGTGGTGTCCTACACTTCCTCCCATATAGAGCTTCAAATGGTGCCATGCGGATGCTTTCTAGGTAGCTATTATTGTAAGAGAATTCAGCTAACATCAAACACTCATCCCACTTTTTAGGAAAAGAAATGGCACAAGCTCTCAACATGTCCTCGAGCACCTGATTCACCCTTTCTATTTGGCCATTAGTCTAGGGGTGGTAGGCTGAGCTATGGAGGAGACTGGTCCCAAGATACTCCTGGAGTTGCTCCTAGAAGCAAGAGACAAAAACTGATCCCCTATCTGAGATGATAGTAAGGGGAACTCCGTGTAGGGTCACAATCCGATCAAGGTATATCTCAGCATACTTCCTAGCTGAATATGAAATCTTCACCGAGATAAAATGGGCAGACTTTGTGAGATGGTCCACAATGACCCAAATAGAGTTATAGCCATTGGTTGTACGGGGTAGACCCACAATGAAATCCATGGAAATATCTTCCCACTTCCAAACAGGAATAGGCAAGGGCTATAGATATCCTAGAGTACGCACATGATCTGCCTTAACTCTACAACAAGTGTCGCATTCCGCAACATGTCGGGTGATGTCCTGCTTCATATTAGACCACCAGTACAAGTGGCGCAGATCATGATACATCTTGTTGCTGCTAGGATGGATAGATAGCTTTGAATGATGGGCTTCATTCAAAATCTTCCTTTTTAGCTCCACATTGGATGGAACCACTAGTCTATCATTGTATCTCACTACTCCATGCTCATCAACACTAAAGTGAGGGCCATGCCCTTTGGACATCAATTTCCTGATGTGGGGAATTTCTTCGAGGTCTTCCCTTTGCTCCCAAATAATCTTCTCCAGCAATTCTGAGGTCAATGCAATGTGAGCCAACACTTCAGCATGGTCAAGAGACAAGGTTGTTTCCTCAACCTAATGTGATTTTTGGCTCAAAGCATCGGCCACTACATTAGCCTTTCCTGGGTGATAATAGACTTCCAAGTTATAATCCTTTATCAATTCTAACCATCTCCTTTGCCTCATGTTCAGCTTAGACTAGGTGAAAATATACTTGAGGTTCTTGTGATCAGTGAAAATATGTACTTTGTTACCCAATAGATAGTGCCTCCAAATCTTTAGAGAGTGGACTACAGCAGCCATCTCTAAGTCATGAGTGGGGTAATTTACTTCGTGCTTCTTTAGTTGGCGCGAAGCATATGCTATCACACGCCCATCTTACATAAGCACACACCCCAACCCCATCTTCAAGGCATCACAGTACACATCAAAGGGCCTCTCAATATCTGGTTGGGCCAACACAGGAGCAGTGGTCAAAAAAGTCTTCAGAGCTTGGAAAGCTTCTTCACAAGCTGGGCTCCAATCAAACTTAGCTTCTTTTTAGAGCAGCTTGGTCATTGGGTGGGCTATCTTGGAGAAATCAGAATGAAACACCGATAGCACCCAGCGAGATCAAGGAACTGATGAATCTAGTGCATAGACTTGGGAGACTTCCAATCCAACACATCTTGCACCTTGCTGGGATCTACTAATACGCCGTCAAGTGTCAACACATGCCCTAAAAACTGTACTCGATCTAACCAAAATTCGCACTTACTGAAGTTAGCATACAACTTGTGCTCCCTTAGTCAAGCCAGTACTATCCGAAGGTGTTGGGCATGCTCTTCATCATTCTTGGAATAGATTAGGATGTCGTCAATGAAAACTACCACAAACTTATCCAGCTCCGGCATGAAAACTAAATTCATTAGGTACATGAAGAAGACAGGAGCATTGGTAAGACCAAAAGATATCACTAGGTACTCATACAGCCCATACCTAGTAGAGAAAGCTGTCTTTGGTAATCATGTGGCCTAATCTTGATATGATGATAGCCTGATCGGAGATCAATCTTCGAGAATACCTTGGCACCGGCCAGCTGGTCAAACAAAGTATCTATGCGAGGCAAAGGATACTTGTTCTTAACTATTACCGCATTAAGGGGGCGGTAATCCAAACACATCTGTAGAGTACCATCCTTTTTATTCACAAAAAATAGCCAGGCAACGCCATGGTGAAGAACTAGGACGGATAAAACCATTGTCCATCAACTCTAGCAGTTACTTCTTCATTTCTGCTAGTTCCCTTAGAGCCATGCAGTACGGGCGTCTAGAGATAGGGGCAGTACCAGGCTCTAGCTCAATGGAGAATTCTACCTCTCTGTTCGATGGCAATCCAGGAAGATCTTCAGGGAAAATATCTAGGAACTCACATACCACCGGAATGGAGGTAAGATCAGGAGAGGCTTTAGCATGGGCAGCAACAGGTAAGACTGGATCTGAGGCTACAATAAGAGACATCCTATCCTTAGAAGAAGGAAGCCATAACTCCACACTCCTCCGCTTCATATCTAATACTACCCCATACATCCACAACCAGTTCATTCCAAGAATAGCATCAATGCCTTGCCCAGGCATTACCATGAACTATAGGTGGTAAGTGTGGGTGGCTAATACCAAGCTTACTGTATCTGTTCAGATATTGATGAACATTTGTGAACCCGTAGTATGGATCTTATAGGCATATGGTATAGCCATAAGTGGTAAGTTGTGGCGTTCTACAAATCCCATACTCATAAAGGAATGTGATGCATCAGAATCAAACAACACATAAGCTAGATGGGAGTCAATGGTAAACATACCAGCCATCACCGGCTCCTGCTGTAAAATCTGCTCAGCATCTATGAAATGCACCTGGCCAGATCTACTGGGCACTTTCTTCTTGATTATGGTCCTCTTGACAAGCCTGGAGTTCACTGACGGTTGAGCGGACTAAGCTGGCTGGTTCTGGGGACACTCCTGGGCATAGTGGCCATCTTTGCCACACTTGAAGCAAGCACCGGGCTTGTTCCCAAATCCCTAACGAGGTGGGACCTGCTGTCCCTGAGGTTGCTGGGGCTGCACCTGCTGTGGGGGTGCACGATACTATGTGGAGGAAGTCTAAGAAGTCTGCTGGGGCTACCAAAATGAAGGCCTACCTGCTGATTGATAGGGCCCTCGCTGGACAACCTGTATCTTCTGAGTATGAGGGTGGCTGGAAGACCCTATGGCCACCCGCTTCCTCTTCTACTCTGCCTAAGACTCCCGTTGAAAGCCCTTCATGGCAATGGTGGCGTTCATCAGTGCCCCAAAGGTCTGATAGTTTGCAGTGTACTGCTTCTCCTGAAGGATGGAAGAGAGACCATGAAAGAAGCGGTCCTTCTTCTTATCATCAGTGTCCACATGGATGCCAGCATACTAGGCCAAGTTATTGAACTTATTCACATAGTCCATCACTGTCATACTCCCCTATCGCAGCTCTAGGAAGTCAGTCACCTTTTGGTTGATGACACCAGCAGGAATATAGAACTCTCAGAATGTAGTGGTGAACTCCTGCCAGGTTGCCGAATGATCAGGCTGCTGCATGGCATGGAAGGTATCCCACCATGCACTTGCGAATCCCAACAGCTGCTGCGCTGCAAAGCGCACTTTCTGCTCGTTGGCCACATCGAGCAATAGAAACTTCTGCTCTAGGATGTGAAGCCAGTGCTCTGCCTCTAGGGGCTCATCATATGGTGTGAATGTGGGCGGGTGGGTCTTAACAAAGTGCTAGTAAGAGGAGGGTCCCTCAGGATGGCGGGCACCACCCCCGTTCCCACCATTGCCCCCATGGCCTTCACGGGCGAAGCCCGTGATAGTTTGTGCCAATATCTCCATGGCACGGGCTGACTCTCGGTGAGCAGCCAATAGCTCCGCCATCATCTCAGCATGAGTCATTGGTGGTGGAGGTGGCGGTGGCGGTGGCAAGAAAGGATGAGGAGCCAAAGGTGGGACCTCTTGACCCCCCGCTGCCGTGCTCAATGGCCCGACCACTCTCGCCCTGGCCTTCACCAAGACCATGAGCCACCCCAAAATTGGTGCTCCCGCGTTTAGACCTTAGATTCATCTGTAAGAGATAGGAACCATCCATTTACAATGACCTTACCGATCAGAAACAAGGGATTAGAGAAATGACAGCACATTTATTAAAGCATTCCTTTAGTTAGCCCTATCACTTTACTAATTCAGTTATACATGTAGGGGGATTTTAGTTTAAGTAAGATGCTATTATCATGATGCATGCTTTGGCCTAGGTGTTCGCTCAAGCCGGAATATAGCGATACTCGTAAAATTTTCGGCACATCGCACACTCACTTTCCGTATACTAAGCGATTTCTTACGCGATGTAAGTCAGTGTACCTGCAGAAAACTAATTAGATAAGACTAGTGCCGCTATCCTAGATAGACCATATTGCTAGGGCTTATATTTATTTACATAATGTAATCGCATCCTACTTTTCGTAAAGCTTTTGTTGGTCAAATTCTTAAGTTTTGAAAAAGAGTGATGAAACTTGTAATCATTATTGGCTCTGATACCAACTGTGGTAGAACCGCTCGAAATAACACGCTTACTGAGGTGCTTGTCTTCCACCAGACACTAAGCACCTGAAAGCAAGCCGCAGCGGGTGGTATCCGTCGGGCACACCCTAAGGGAGAACCTGAAAGATCCACATTTTTCCCAAGGATCCAATAATGAGAATGAGTTACAATACTTGTCCATTTCATACATCAGAGTTTCTTAAAATTACATTATTACAATACCAAATGTCAGAGTATGGAATGATAAGCAGCGGAATTTAAAATAAACATCTAGCGATACGAACGACGATCCGGCTGAGCCCACCAGAAGAATCCTCCACACAAGGGTACTTCTCATGCATTACCTGCAATAGGGGTAAATAAATCCTGAGTACACAATATACTCGCAAGACTTATTCGACTAGTGGGAATAATTTCCTGACTCCAAGGAATATGATAAGCTTTATGGTTTATTGGTTTCTTTTGACAGAAAGCAATACTAATAGTGTGTCCTTATTTATGTTATTATTATCAGCCGTATTAAGTTGTCATCTACCCAGTCTATATAAGCACATGTTCTACTTTCAAGCAAGAGTTGATCAAGCAAATCCATTTCTTCTCCTTTCAACTTTCAGTCCTTACTACGGTGCTAAACACGAAGCAAGTCGTACCGACTCGACGGCGATTCGCAAACCAATATGCCCAGCTGGGTGCCCCGAAAACACATGCCCCACTTGTACCCCAAGCACAAGCAGGACCAACCCATCACCCTCCTATCCTAGGTGTCCAGGTCCCCATCTAAATTTGGACTCTAAGCCCCCACTCCTGAGTCCCGAACTCAGTGTGGTGCAAGGACCTCCACTATCCCCGCCTCCAATCAGTCGGTCCGAAAAGAGCCGGATCCATGACAAGAGAGCAACAAGTCTTCCCTGCGCCCATACCCAAGTATGTGCTCAGGAAAATAGATCTGTGACTTGCCCACGATGCCTTATGCAACGACCGGTCCTTAATCCACTCAGACAGGGAAAAAGTGTAACCGAGCTATGCCCTATTGGCCACAGTATGCTACCAATATCCTGAGCATAGCAGCTACTCAACCTGCACTAGTAGGACTCATAGGTAGATATATTTATGCACGTAGTTTCCATAAAATGCCTGTAATGTAAATGCACATCATATATATATATATATATATATCCGGTGATAATTAAAAATAGGGGTTATGCACCGAGGCTTGCCTTGGGCAGGCAACAGGCCGCGTCGGGGTCCATCAATCCTTCACGATTGCTCGTTCACATTACGGGGACAACATTGACCTAGAGACTATGAGCCTTGGCTTTGCTCCTGGCTACATTGACGTCGAGCTAGATGAGATAGAGGTGGCGGTGGCTCCTCTTTCGTAGGACCTGGCGGACAAAATGGAAGACATAATTTTACCTTAGAGGGGTTAGTTAGTTAGGTAGGTCGAGTAATCATTCATGTAACAAGCAGACAAACTTCAACCCTTCTGCACTATCGCACAAACTTATCATTTTATTTTGTTTATCTAAGTTTGTTTTTCCTCCTTTTTATGTGTGGAAAGGGGTTCGTGTGTTCTGACCCTTCCGTTTGTTAAAACCACGAGGCCCGAGGTGTAGGAGGGAAACTTTGATCGTGCTGGTAAGTAAGACTGTCGTAGCCGTAGGGGCGTAGGTTTCTCATAGTGCAACCAGCGATGCCCAATCGCTTGTTTCCATAATCCTTGCCTCTAGATTTATCGTGAGGAAGAGGTCGAGCGTGGTGATTGTTTTAGAAAGGGTGTATTTATACCCTTATTAGCCCTCGAGTGAGATCCGACCCCTTGCCGTTGTTGGGGTCAGGTGTCACTAAAGATCATGGAGAGGATAGCGAGATTAGTAGGAGAAAATGTCTCTTGTTTTCATACGTACCCCCTCCCTAGGATTCAAGCTATCATTCTGTGACTGCGCATTTGGTCTCCTTGCGAGTCCAACTTTCATCGAGCCCCCTCATGTAGCGGGGGTTCGATCAAGGGTTGGCTTGACTTTGTGATTGTTGCCCCATCCATGGTTTCCACAACCATGGGGGTTGAGCTAACGTTACTTGCCTCGATGGCTTGAGTTATGAGTTTGGTGAGCTCGCTAACGGGCATGTATGAGTGGAATCCGGGTCCGTCATTCACGATGGGCTCGGTAGAGCCTTCGTGTGATGTTCCACTGCTCCTTAACCCACCTTCCAACAAATGCCCCCTCAATGGGGATTCTATGGGCTCGACTGGGAGCTAGGATCAAACAAGAAGGTTGAGATGACCCTATCCGCTTCTAGGCGGGTCGAGCGAAGGCCGCTGGGGCTCATCTACGTTTTCTCCCCTGACCCTTGTTTGATGTGAGGTGGCCTTGGACCCTTCGTGGGTCAACCTTAGAACCTCGGTCTCTTGATTTAGGGTTGGGCAGCTCGAGCCCCGAGCCTTGTGAGGCTCGGTAGGGGTCGACCATGTTTCATGCATTACCCCACACTCAGTTTTTATAGCCAGAGGTGACTCATCATCTGTCTGCAACTGTGTATTCGGTCTCTTTGCGATGCCGAGCCCCCGAGCCCCCGCACGTAGCAGGGGTCCGGTCGGGGTGTCGGTTCATCTTGTGATCATCGTCCCTCATGTGTCTATTCGCTAGAACGAAGGGGCTGAGCCATGCCATGCTTTCCTCGCTGGACGAAGCATAGTGCTTGGTTAGTTGTTAATGGGCTTGTTCGAGTGGAGCCCCGAGATACCCTTCACGGGGGTCTGGTTCGAGGTCAGCTGGTGACTGACTCTAGATTCTTGGTGGTCGGTCCATATAGTTCCCAGACTGGTCCAAGGGCTCGATGCCTTTCTTCGGGGAAAAACCATGAACCCTGCATCATCCAAGACTTGAAATGAGGGTCGAGATGCCTGAGGCGCTCCACGCGCTTCGGTTATTGGCTGCTAGCGGGCCCGTCCTTAACCTCCCCTCACTCTAGGGTGCCCTAGAGCAGCCGTGAACCCACTGGTGGGCCATCCTTCGTGGGGAAGATTTTGATAGGCATGCGCTCATCTTCTGGTAGCTTCCTGGAGCCGTTCGATCGACCTAGGCATAGGTTTTACCTTGATGATAAGAGTGATGGGCTCGGGAAGCTCTCACCGGATATAATTGAGCGGGGTCCGGGTCCATTGTTCGTGATGGGGTTAGCATGACTCGCATGGGGCATCCTGCTGCTCCCCACCCATTTCACGGTGTCGATCAAGCCGTCCAATTGACTTGCGTTACCTACTGGGACAAGGTTTTCTGGATATGATTGAGCGGGGTCTAGGTCCATTGTTCATGATGGGGTCGGCACAACCCGCATGGGGCATCCTACTACTCCCCACCCGTTTCACGGCATTGGTTAAGCCATCCAATTGACTTGTGTTACCTACTGGGACAAGGTTTTCCTGTGGAGATAGAGGATGAGAACATCCTGCGTGAGAATTTAGTTTAGGAAGATAAACTAGGTAGGGAACTTGTAATAAATGGACAAGCTCTTAAACTTTGTTATAGCAAACAACTTTTTAGTTCTTCTCCCCTTTTTGTATAAAAAGGTTAGTGCATTCTGACCCTTTTTGTTGTTAAGGCCATAAAAGCTTGGGATGCGGGTGAGCCAGTTCTGATCACACTGGTGAGCAGAGACTCCATAGCCGCTAGGGTGTAGGTTTCCCGAAGCTCAACCAGTTATACTCAGAGCCTGTTCTCGTAAACCTAGCTCCTAGGTTTTAACATGAAATGGGGTCAGGCACTGAGAATGTTTGCTAGGCGGATAGATTTTTAAAGCGTATCGGCCCTTTCCATGCCTAAGCCCAAAAAAGCCCAGGGTGCGGAAAAGAAACTCTGATTACGCTGGTGAGCAAAGGTGCCGTAGCTGCTGGGGCATATGTTTCTCGCTGTCCGATCAGTTTTACTCATGGTTTATTTTCACAAACTTTGCTTTTGGGTCTTAATCGTGAAAAAGGGGCGGACATAGAGATTATCTATTGGATAGATATGTCCTTATTAGCCCCCGAGTAAGGCCCGACCCCCCATCATTTGCTAGGGTTGGGTGTCACAAAAGATCAGGGAGTTCGACAACGAAACTAATAATAAGAGGAAGTGTGTGTTTATTAGGGGTAAAAGTGACATAGCTGCTCAATGTTCCAAGTGTTGGCGAAGATCTCGCCGTCAAGTTTGTAGGCGCCTAGCTAGAGCATCTCTGTGATGACGCACAGTCCCTCCTATGGCGGGGAGAGCTTGTGGCAGTCCTTGCATACTTGGCCAAAGGAAGGGGGGTGACATCGCTCGCTTCATCTAGCTAGGCTCCGTCCTATGCTCCCCCTTGTTAGAGCTTCCAGACAAGAACCGCTTCAAGAGAACACAGTCCTTGTATAGGTGCTTGACGGGGAAAGCATGGTTCGGGCATGGCCCTTCAAGCAGCTTCTCGAAGTGGCTCGAGGTGTCCTCCATAGGCTTTTGGCCCCCCGTGCGGTCGGCGTTGGCCGCTAGCGAGCTCCCATGCCACCGCTTGTTCTTCCTTTTGTTGGGAGGCTTGGAGGCGCCTTCGTCGATGTCCTCGTCCTGCTTTGCCTTGCCCTTGAGGGCATGTCGGCCAAAGGCCTGAGGTCTCATCAAGTTAGGGCTTGGGCTTTGGTCCTCACCGCTGTCATAGCATCCGCCATGACGTGGATGGTAGCCATGGCTAGCCCCTTCCTTTGCATCACCGCAGGCACACCTGCGGGCATCGAGGGTGTCACAGGCATCGCGGAGAGGCCGAGACGCTCATGCATCGGAACCACGGTGCGCAGCCCACCGCCTTGTTGGACCTGATGGACCGGTATGTCCTCGTCGGGTTGTTCTAAGGGTGTTTCATGTCTACGAGCGTCGGGGGTGTCACGCATGTCGTAGTGGAGCTCAAGACGCTTGTGCACTGAACCCACTATGCGCGGCCTTCCATAGTTGAGGCTAAGGGGCTAGTTGCTTCTGGGGGCATGGACCTCCGTTATAGGTAGCTGTAGCTCCTTAGGCACCTCGGTGATTGCGTCGAGGCTAGTGAAGAGGAGGGGTTGTGTGGCAGCGGAAGACCGCACCAACTCTCCCTCCATCGTAATGACGAAGTCCAGGTTCCTAAAATGCACGCACGCGCCTAGGACCCAGCTGGCATTGCGATTAGCCATCCGAGGCCTGGTGTTGATGTCGAAACGCGCAAAAAGGCCCCTACCTGGCGCGCCAACTGTCGATGTTTCAAGTAAGCACTGGCTAGTAAATTTGTATATTGCGCATCTGACTCGGATGGTGTGCTAAGAGAACATAAGGATTCTACTAGTTCGGGTTGAATGTCCCTACGTCCAGTTTCTAGCTGATCATGTTACTAGCATTGAGTTTGTAGTAGGGGGTTACAAACTGGTGAGAGAGGGAGGTAGCTCCCAAGTCTCTAGTATGATGCGGTGTGTTTGTTCGATGAATCGCTCCCGATGTGGTACGATGAACTGATGAGTCGATGTCCTAAGTGGGGCGCCCTGCTTTCCCTTTTATAGGCCAAGGGAAAGCAGGGGTTAAGTCGAAGGGAAGAGGGAAAAAGAGAAAGAAATAAGGCTCCCGGATGTATACCGTCCTCCGCTTCACGTGGGTCCCGCTGACCCTGTAGATCGTGGTGGCAGCAGCATCATATCGGGGTCCTGTTGGCCACTGTAGCTTATGCGTGAGCGTCGTGTGCCAGTTTTGTCTTTCATCCCATACGAGTAGACGAAATGGTCACAGGGTCCCCTGGCAGAAAGCCATGCGAGGGGCTAGTGGTATAGTGCCAGTCAACTAATGTTAGTTGACTAATGTTGGACGGTGGTCAGGCAGGGAGTTGGCAGCACAGTGACCACACGTCTGTCACTGTTATACCTGGCCAGGCAGCCCGTGGGCTCGTGGCCTAGCAATTTGGCCCGGCCCAAGCACGGAACGGCTCGATGGCCATCGGGCCCAGGCCGGCCCGGCCCGAAGGACCAGGACATGCCTGGGCTGCCACCTAGGCCCATAGCACGGCACGGGCATGGCCTGGTGAAAGAGGTGGCCCGGTGAGCAGCCCGGTGCCTCCAACGGCTAGTGAGGCAGTCCGCAGGCAGCCTAGTCCACGAAGCTGCCTCCCCCGTGGCCGTATATATGCTGCCCCCTAAAAGCTCTAGTTTGGTTTTGGTGAATTGATGAAACCCTAAGTGCTAACCTAGTTTATCAAGTGATCATGAGATAGGTAGCACACTTCAAGTGGAGAAGCTAATGAAGATCATAACATGACAACGGTGATGGCATGGCGTTGATCAAGGGCTTAAACTTGAAAAGAAGAAAGAGAAAAACAAAAAGCTCAAGGCAAAGGTATAAACCATAGGAGCTATTTTGTTTTGGTGATCAAGACACTTAGAGAGTGTGATCATATTTAGGTTTGATAGCCGTACTATTAAGAGGAGTGAAACTCGTGTCGGAATGCGGTTATCAAAGTGCCACTAGATGCTCTAACTCATTGCATATGCATTTAGGATCTAGTGGAGTGCTAACACCCTTGAAAATATTTGTGAAAATATGCTAACACATATGCACAAGGTGATACACTTGGTGGTTGGCACATTAGAGCAAGGGTGGAGAAGTTAGAAGTGAAAAGGAGTTGGTCGCGAAGACACTGGCGTCGGTCAACTGACCGGACGCTGGGTCTGAAAGCATCAGACGCTGACTGCCTACGTCTGGTCGCGCTGACTTGGCAGTACAGTGGCTAGGGTTTACCACCAGACATTGAGCTATGTCCGGTCGAGGTGGACCGGACGCGTCCAGTCGAGGAGAAACTGATTTTGACCCTTACTGTACTCAACCGGACGCTGAGGCTTCAGCGTCCGGTCAGTTTTACCGGATCGTCCGGTCAGCTTCGTAGCCATTGAAATCTGACAAACACCTCGAGCACATGTCAATTGTTGGGAAGATCACTTGTTTCATGGTCATCAAAGAAGCAAAATAGTGTTGCACTATCAACCGTCGAAGCCGAATACATATCCGCCAGTAGTTGTTGTGCACAAATACTTTGGATGAAAGCCACTTTGTGTGACTTTGGAATCAAGTTCAAGAAAGTGCCATTGCTATGTGACAATGAGAGTGCAATCAAGCTAACCAACAATCCGGTTCAACATGCAAAAACAAAGCACATTGATGTCCGCCACCATTTCATTAGAGATCACCAATAAAAAGGGGACATTTGCATTGAGAGTGTAGGCACCGAAGATCAACTTGCCGATATATTCACCAAGCCATTGGATGAGAAAAGGTTTTGTAAGCTAAGGAATAAGTTGAACATATTGGATTTCTCAAATATGTGTTGATGCACCCCCCACTCATATGACGTGCCTCTCCTTCAAGCAATCTAAGGTAAAAGTTGATTGGCTTGGCATACATCCTTGCTAAGGACATGTTTAGTGCATCTAGTCATGTTTTTTTATTAGGACCTTTCAAGTGGTTCTATTTTATTAGGCTCATTCATGAAAATCAAATGATTTTGATGTTTATATGGTATCACTATTGCTTCTATGCTTGACTTGATCTAGTGATGGCATATGACATGTTTATGGGCTTGTAAACCTAGTGTTTGATATAGAAAATGAGCTATAAGTGTTTAACTCAACATGGTACAAGATAACCCTTATTTGGAGGTGTGAAGAAGCTTGTCCTTGGATCAAACCGAGTTAAATATCTTTGGCAAATGATCTAGATTAGACCAAATTTGGGAAAATAATCCTCACCCCATTGATTGACACTGATAATCTTGACCCTACAAGTAATACTATCTATATTTAGAACCTTTGTGGTCATTGATGACAAAGGGAGAGAGAAACATAAAGATATCTTGATATATGACATAGGGAGAAATATCATAAAGGGAGATAAACATAAAGATATCTTGATATATGACATAGGGAGAAATATCATAAAGGGAGAGAAACATAAAGATATCTTGATATATGGCATAGGGGGAGAGATATGACAAAGGAAAGGGATCAACTAAAATTTTGAGCACACAAGTAGGGGGAGCAAGCTCATGAACTTGTATGGTGCATTTGAATGTGCATTTCATATGTTTGCTTGCATGGCATAAGTATTAAATTTAAACATCCATGCTTGTGTGATGAATGTTAGTTGTAAGATTGAATGATGAAATGAAATCATTAGATAACCTTCTTTTCAAAGTATTGTTTCCAAGTGGTATTGAGCTAACCATGGTGCTAAGGATGGTATATTGGTGCACTCCAATTGGTATCACGCTTCAAAAGGTCCATCTCTTATACCTTAGCATCATGTGGTAGACATTGACTCCTATATTTCCTATCTAAACATATGTGCAAGCTACAATCCAAACTCTTAGTACATATGTAGGGGAAGCAATTGCTACCATTTGGAGTTCATGAAACTTGTCCATATCCTTTTACACATGGTAAATATGCTTGGGCAAGCAACATGGATTCAATTGAATTTTATTTCATATCTTTGTATAAGGGTTGTCATCAATTACCAAAAAGGGGGAGATTGAAAGCTCTAGTTTGGTTTTGGTGAATTGATGAAACCCTAAGTGCTAACCTAGTTTATCAAGTGATCATGAGATAGGTAGCACACTTCAAGTGGAGAAGCTAATGAAGATCATAACATGACAATGGTGATGGCATGGCGTTGATCAAGGGCTTAAACTTGAAAAGAAGAAAGAGAAAACAAAAAGCACAAGGCAAAGGTATAAACCATAGGAGCTATTTTGTTTTGGTGATTAAGATACTTAGAGAGTGTGATCACATTTAGGTTTGATTGCCGTACTATTAAGAGGAGTGAAACTCGTGTTAGAATGCGGTTATCAAAGTGCCACTAGATGCTCTAACTCATTGCATATGCATTTAGAATCTAGTGGAGTGCTAACACCCTAGAAAATATTTGTGAAAATATGCTAACACATATGCACAAGGTAATACACTTGGTGGTTGGCACATTGGAGCAAGGGTGAAGAAGTTAGAAGTGAAAAGGAGTTGGTCGCGAAGACACTGGCGTCGGTCAACTGACCGGACGCTAGGTCTGAATGCACCGGACGCTGACTGCCTGCGTTCGGTCGCGCTGACTCAGCGGTACAGTGGCTAGGGTTTACCACCAGACGCTGAGCTGTGTCCGGTCGAGGTGGACCGGATGCGTCCGGTCGAGGAGAAACTGATTTTGACCCTTACTGTACTCAACCAGGCGCTGAGGCTTCAGCGTCCGATCAGTTTTACCGGATCATCCGATCAACTTCGTAGCCGTTGAAATATGATGAATAGCGTTTGAAGCTAGTGACGCATGGCGTCCATCAGTGGATCGGACGCTGAGTCCAGGGTCCGGTCAGTGTGACCGAAGCGTCCGGTTAAAGCGTGTTATGCCCAGTGAAGGGGTATAACGGATCTATTTCGTGGGGGCTTCTGTTTAGGCCCCATGGCCGGCTGTAGCTCAGATCTTTGGCCATTTTCATTGGCATAGCAACCTTGTGAGCTAATATAAAGTCCTCCTACTCATCTCTATCATTGATTCATCATCATAGTGAGATTGGGAGTGAATCTAAGTTCATTGCTTGAGTGTTTGCATCTAGAGGCACTTGGTGTTCATGTTTCGCTGCGGAATTCGCTTGTTACTCTTGGTGGTTGCCACCACCTAGATGGCTTGGAGCAGCGAGGATCGTTGAGCGGAGGGTGGTGATTGTCTCCGGCTCCGATCGTGGTGATTATGAGGGGTTCTTGACCTTTCCCCAGTGGAGCGCCAAAAGGTACTCTAGTGGATTGCTCGTGGCTTGTGTGATCCTCATCTTGTGTTGGTTGTGCGGCACCCTATTGAGGGTTTGGCGTGTGAAGCCAATTAGCGCGTGAGCCTCCAAGTGAGTGAATCGCGACAACAAGGACTAGCTTGCCGGCAAGCAAGTGAACCTCGGTAAAAAATCATTGTGTTCATCATTGATTCCGAGGTAATTGGTCTTCATTGTTATTCATCCTTGTGATTGATTGGTTCATTCATCTACACGATGGTATAACCTTCTTGATCACTCTTTTTACTTTACCGCAAACTAGTTGACAAGCTCTTTAGTGTAGCTAGTTATGAGAGCTTGCTTGGTTGGTTGGTGTGGCTCTTTAGTTAGCCTTTGAGAGCACACTAACATAGGGTAGTGTCATAGCTATTGTGTGAATAGATACTATCTAAACTAGAATTGTGGTAGGTGGCTTGCTTTTTGAGTAGGCTAGCGCAACACTTGCTTCGCCTTATAATTGTCTAACCCTTTTGTTAAGTGTTGTTGTAGAAATTTTATTAGGCTATTCACCCCCCCCTCTAGCCATTAGGACCTTTCAAGTGGTATCGGAGCCGAGGTCACCGTGATTTGAGGCTTAACAACCTTCGGTGTAAAAATGGCTCAAAGAAGCCACCCCAATTTGATGGCACAAATTATCCTTATTGGAAGTCAAAGATGACCACACATATCAAGTCAATCAATAGAAAGGTGTGGAAGGTGGTAGAAATCAAAATTGAGATTGGTGATCCAGGGAATCCCACCGTGGCCGAAGAAGTACTTCTCCAAAACAATGACATTGCTCTAAGTGCTATTCATGATGCAATTGATGAGAGAACATTTGAGCAAATCAAGAATATTGAGATGGCTCATGAGGCTTGGAAGAAGTTGTAAGAATCATTTGAGGGCACTCAAGCCATGAAGGGTGCAAAGGCTTACATTCTCAAAGAAAAGTTTGCAAGCTTCAAGATGAAGGATGATGAGAGTGTGCCAGAGATGTTCCATAGGCTTCAAGTGCTTATCAATGATCTCAAAGCACTTGGAGAAGAAGTGAAGGACAAGGACTTATCCCACAAGTTCTTGAGATGCTTACCTTCAAGATTCGGTACATTAGTCACCATTCTAGTAAGAAGCGGTTTGGACACCATGACACCAAACCAAGTATTGGGAGATATAATGACCGATGATACTTATAGAGATGATGATGAGAAGGAAGAAAAGAAGGAGAAGAAAGATGAGAAGAAGGATGAGAAGAAGAAGAGCATGTCATTCAAAGCCACATCATCCAAGGGCAAAGCAAAGCAAGAAACATCAAGTGAAGAAGATGAATCATGGGATGATGATGATGATGAGAAGATGGCTCTATTTGTCAAAAGATTTGGCAAGTTCATAGTGAAGAAGGGCTACCGTGCTAGAAGAAAGAAGTCTTCATCCAAGAACAAAGAAGAGTCAAGAAGGTGCTTCAAGTGTGGAAGCAAAGATCATTTTGTTGCCCAATGCCCATACAATAGCGACAATGATGATGATGACAAGAAGAACAAGAAGGACAAGAAGGAAAAGAATGAGAAGAAGGACAAGATGGCCTTCAAGAAGAAGAAGGGTGGCTCATATGTAGTCACTTGGGATAGTGATGCTTCCTCAAGTGATGATGATGATGATAGTGATGATCACAAGACCACCAAGAAGAAGGTTCTTGCAAGCATTGCCATCAATGAGAAGCCTTCTCTCTTTGAATCTTCATCATGCTTCATGGCTAAGGCCACTAAGGTACCATCTCGTGATGATGAAAGTGATGAAGAACATGATGATGAAAATGAAAATGATAGTGATAGTGATAATGATGAACCTACTAAAGATGAATTATTTGACATGCTAGAAGATGCTAAAGAACATTTTGACATTAAGAGAAGAGAATGCAAGAGCTTGAATAAGGAGGTAAAAGCCCTTAAGCAAGCCCTTGATGAGATCAAAGAAACTCATGAGAAGCTAGAGGAAGACCATGAGAAGCTTGGCAAGGCTCACAAAAAGCTTGAAAAAGCTCATTCCACTTTGCTTAATGAACAAGATAAAAAGAAGCATGTTGAAACTTGTGATGTAGGTGTAACTTGTGATTTAATTGATACATCACTATCTATGCCTATCATTGTTGCTACTACTAACCCTTCTTGTAGCACTTTCACTTCTACCTCATCTAGTAGTGATGGTCTCACTTGTGATACCTCACTAGTGGTTGAGAATGAGAACCTCAAGAAGGAGGTCACTAAGCTCACTCATACCTTAGCTAAGGCTTATGGTGGTGAGGACCGCTTGCTTATGTGCTTGGGTAGCCAAAGAGCTTCTCTCTACAAAGAGGGATTAGGCTATACCCCCAAGAAAGGCAAAGCGGCCTTTGCTCCTCATAAGACTAGTTTTGTGAAGAACAATGATCGGTTTTGCACTAGTTGCAAGCAAGTGGGTCACAAAGAGCAAGAATGCAAAAACAAGAGCAAAAATGCTAATGTATCCTCCATTAAGCTTGATTCATGCTATATGCTTACTAGGGGTACAAATGGTGTAAAGGCTAAGTTCATTGGTAAACCACGGATAGGCTCAAAGAAAAAAGCCATTTAGGTACCAAAGAGCCTAGTGACTAACCTTCAAGGACCCAAGCAAGTTTGGGTACCTAAAAAGAATTGATCCTATTTTATAGGTTAATTACAAAGCTAGAGGAAGGCATTGGGTTCTTGATAGTGGGTGCACTCAACACATGACCGGTGATGCAAGAATGTTCAACTCAATCAACACAAATGGTAATGATGGTTATGATAGTATCACATTTGGTGACAATGGCAAAGGCAAGGTCAAAGGGCTTGGTAAGATTGCAATATCCAATGACATGAGCATATCCAATGTGTTGCTAGTAGAGAGCTTGAATTTCAATTTGCTATCCGTGGCTCAATTGTGTGATCTTGGATTCAAATGCATATTTGGGGTAGATGATGTAGAGATCATAAGTGTAGATGGCTCTAACTTGATCTTCAAAGGCTTTAGATATGAGAATCTATACTTGGTTGATTTCAATGCTAGTGAAGCTAGATTATCTACATGCTTGTTCACTAAGTCTAGCATGGGTTGGTTATGGCATAGAAGGCTTGGTCATGTTGGAATAAAACAATTGAATAGATTGATTAAGCATGACTTAGTTAAAGTCTTGAAAGATGTTGTGTTTGAAAAGGATAAGCTTTGTAGCTCTTGTTAAGCCGACAAACAAGTTGGAAACACCCATCCTAAGAAAAGCATGATGAGCACTAGAAAAGCATTTGAGTTATTGCACATGGATTTGTTTGGGCCAACACAATACACTAGTATCGGTGGAAACAAATATGGCTTTGTGATAGTAGATGACTACACTAGATACACATGGGTATTCTTTCTAGTGGACAAAAGTGATGTGTTTGCAACATTCAAATCATTTGTCAAGGGCATTCACAATGAGTTTGAAATAACCATCAAGAGAGTTAGAAGTGACAATGGTAGTGAATTCAAGAATACTAAAATTGATGAGTTATGTGATGAATTTGGAATTAGACATCAATTCTTGGCCAAGTACACACCTCAATCAGATGGCCTTGTTGAAAGGAAGAATAGAACACTCATTGATATGGCAAGGTCTATGCTTAGTGAGTACAATATGAGTCAATCTTTTTGGGCCGAAGCTATCAATACGGCTTGCTATTATAGCAACCGCCTCTATTGTCACCGATTGAAAGAGAAGACACCTTATGAGCTCTTGAATGGTAGAAAGCCCAACATTGCATATTTTTGGGTCTTTGGTTGCAAATGCTATATCTTGAAGAAAGGCACAAGATTAGGCAAGTTTGACAAGAAATGTGATGAAGGATTTCTACTTGGTTATTCCACTACAAGCAAAGCATATAGAGTTTGGAATTTGGATAGTGGTACTCTTGAGGAAGTTCATGATGTTGAATTTGATGAAACCAAGGGTTCACAAGTAGAAGATGAGAACTTGGAAGATGTTAGAGGCATTCAACTTTCAAATGCCATGAAGAATATGGATATTGGTGAATTGAGGCCTAGGCAAGTGAATGATGATGAAGATGATCAAGTGCAAGTGCTCTATAACTCAAATGTGGAAGATAATACAAATCAAGTTAGTGCAAGTGACTCTCATGATAATGAACAAAATCAAGTGGCTAGTACATCATCTCAACCAAATGATCAAGCAAGTGGAAGCAATTAAGTTCCAATCCTCCAACCAACCAATATTGCAAGAGATCATCCTTTGGACACTATAATTGGAGATATTTCAAGAGGTGTACAAACAAGATCAAGATTGGCATCATTTTGTGAACACTTCTCATTTGTGTCATCCATTGAACCAAAGAAGATAAATGAAGCTTTGAAGGATGTTGATTAGGTGAATGCTATGCATGAAGAATTGAATAACTTCACAAGAAATCAAGTATGGGAATTAGTAGAAAGACCAAAGGGACACAATGTGATTGGAACCAAATGGGTCTTTAGAAACAAGCAAGATCAAGATGGGATAGTAGTAAGGAACAAAGCAAGATTAGTAGCACAAGGCTATACACAAGTTGAAGGTCTTGACTTTGGAGAAACATATGCCCTGGTTGCTAGATTGGAAGCAATAAGAATCTTGCTATCCTATGCTTGTGCCCACAACATCAAGCTCTATCAAATGGATGTTAAGAGTGCATTTCTCAATGGCTATATCAATGAAGAAGTATATGTTGAGCAACCTCCCGGTTTTGAAGATGATAAGAAGCCCAATCATGTGTACAAGTTGAAGAAGGCATTGTATGGCTTGAAGCAAGCACCTAGAGCATGGTATGAGAGATTGAGTGATTTCCTACTCTCTAAAGGGTTCACAATGGGCAAGGTTGACACTACTCTTTTCATCAAGAAGATTGGAAAAGATCTATTTGTGTTGCAAATATATGTTGATGATATCATATTTGGATCAACCAATCAAGAATTTTGTGATGAGTTTGGAAAGATGATGGCTAATGAATTTGAGATGTCCATGATTGGAGAGTTGAGTTACTTCCTTGGTCTTCAAATC
This sequence comes from Miscanthus floridulus, assembly GCF_019320115.1. Lineage (NCBI taxonomy): Eukaryota > Viridiplantae > Streptophyta > Magnoliopsida > Poales > Poaceae > Miscanthus > Miscanthus floridulus. The sequence continues at coordinate 120,717,985 of NC_089597.1, read as the reverse complement.
AAGCAATTAAAGAATGGTACATTTGTGAGTCAAGGCAAGTACATCAAGGACATGATCAAGAAATTTGGCATGATTGATAGCAAAGTCATTAGCACACCAATGGGAACCAATGGCAACTTGGATAGTGATGCAAGTGGAAATATGGTGGATCAAAAGTTGTATCGGTCTATGATTGAAAGTCTACTCTATGTGACCGCATCAAGGCCGGATGTCATGTTTAGTGTATGCATGTGTGCAAGATTTCAAGCCTCACCAACAGAAAGTCATTTGAAGGCTACAAAGAGAATATTGAGATACTTGAAGCATACACCAAATGTTGGTTTGTGGTATCCCAAAGGAGCAAAGTTTGAGCTAGTTGGTTACTCCAACTTGGATTATGCGGGATGCAAGGTTGAAAGGAAGAGCACCTCAAGCACATGTCAATTGTTGGGAAGATCACTTGTTTCATGGTCATCAAAGAAGCAAAATAGTGTTGCACTATCAACCGCCGAAGCCGAATACATATCCGCCAGTAGTTGTTGTGCACAAATACTTTGGATGAAAGCCACTTTGTGTGACTTTGGAATCAAGTTCAAGAAAGTGCCATTGCTATGTGACAATGAGAGTGCAATCAAGCTAACCAACAATCCGGTTCAACATGCAAGAACAAAGCACATTGATGTCCGCCACCATTTCATTAGAGATCACCAACAAAAAGGAGACATTTGCATTGAGAGTGTAGGCACCGAAGATCAACTTGCCGATATATTCACCAAGCCATTGGATGAGAAAAGGTTTTGCAAGCTAAGGAATAAGTTGAACATATTGGATTTCTCAAATATGTGTTGATGCACCCCTACTCATATGACATGCCTCTCCTTCAAGTAATCCAAGGTAAAAGTTGATTGGCATGGCATACATCCTTGCTAAGGACATGTTTAGTGCATCTAGTCACATTTTTTTTATTAGGACCTTTCAAGTGGTTCTATTTTATTAGGCTCATTCTTGAAAATCAAATGATTTTGATGTTTATATGGTATCACTATTGCTTCTATGCTTGACTTGATCTAGTGATGGCATATGACATGTTTATGGGCTTGTAAACCTAGTGTTTGATATAGAAAATGAGCTATAAGTGTTTAACTCAATATGGTACAAGATAACCCTTATTTGGAGGTGTGAAGAAGCTTGTCCTTGGATCAAACCGAGTTAAATATCTTTGGCAAATGATCTAGATTAGACCAAATTTGGGAAAATGATCCTCACCCCATTGATTGACACTGATAATCTTGACCCTACAAGTAATACTATCTATATTTAGAACCTTTGTGGTCATTGATGACAAAGGGGGAGAGAAACATAAAGATATCTTGATATATGACATAGGGAGAAATATCATAAAGGGAGAGAAACATAAAGATATCTTGATATATGACATAGGGAGAAATATCATAAAAGGGAGAGAAACATAAAGATATCTTGATATATGGCATAGGGGGAGAGATATGACAAAGGAAAGGGATCAACTAAAATTTTGAGCACACAAGTAGGGGGAGCAAGCTCATGAACTTGTATGGTGGATTTGAATGTGCATTTCATATATTTGCTTGCATGGCATAAGTATTAAATTTAAACATCCATGCTTGTGTGATGAATGTTAGTTGTAAGATTGAATGATGAAATGAAATCATTAGATAACCTTCTTTTCAAAGTATTGTTTCCAAGTGGTATTGAGCTAACCATGGTGCTAAGGATGGTATATTGGTGCACTCCAATTGGTATCACGCTTCAAAAGGTCCATCTCTTATACCTTAGCATCATGTGGTAGACATTGACTCCTATATTTCCTATCTAAACATATGTGCAAGCTACAATCCAAACTCTTAGCACATATGTAGGGGGAGCAATTGCTACCATTTGGAGTTCATGAAACTTGTCCATATCCTTTTACACATGGTAAATATGCTTGGGCAAGCAACATAGATTCAATTGAATTTTATTTCATATCTTTGTATAAGGGTTGTCATCAATTACCAAAAAGGGAGAGATTGAAAGCTCTAGTTTGGTTTTGGTGAATTGATGAAACCCTAAGTGCTAACCTAGTTTATCAAGTGATCATGAGATAGGTAGCACACTTCAAGTGGAGAAGCTAATGAAGATCATAACATGACAATGGTGATGGCATGGCGTTGATCAAGGGCTTAAACTTGAAAAGAAGAAAGAGAAAAACAAAAAGCTCAAGGCAAAGGTATAAACCATAGGAGCTATTTTGTTTTGGTGATCAAGACACTTAGAGAGTGTGATCACATTTAGGTTTGATAGCCGTACTATTAAGAGGAGTGAAACTCATGTCGGAATACGGTTATCAAAGTGCCACTAGATGCTCTAACTCATTGCATATGCATTTAGGATCTAGTGGAGTGCTAACACCCTTGAAAATATTTGTGAAAATATGCTAACACATGTGCACAAGGTGATACACTTGGTGGTTGGCACATTGGAGCAAGAGTGGAGAAGTTAGAAGTGAAAAGGAGTTGGTCGCGAAGACACTGGCGTCGGTCAACTGATCGGACGCTGGGTCTGAAAGCACCGGACGCTGACTGCCTACGTCCGGTCGCACTGACTCGGTGGTACAGTGGCTAGGGTTTACCACCGAACACTGAGCTGTGTCCGGTCGAGGTGGACCGAATGCGTCCGGTTGAGGTGAAACTGATTTTGACCCTTACTGTACTCAACCAAACGCTGAGGCTTCAGCGTCCGGTCAGTTTTACCGGATCGTCCGGTCAGCTTCATAGCCGTTGAAATCTGACGAACAGCGTTTGAAGCTAGTGACACGTGGCATCCATCAGTGGACCGGATGCTGAGTCCAGGGTCCGGTTAGTTTGACCAGAGCGTCCGGTCAGAGCGTGTTATGCCCAGTGAAGGGGTATAATGGCTCTATTTTGTGGGGGCTTCTATTTAAGCCCCATGGTTGGCTGTAGCTCAGATCTTTGGCCATTTTCATTGACATAGCAACCTTGTGAGCTAAGCCAAAGTCCTCCCACTCTTCTCCATCATTGATTCATCATCATAGTGAGATTGGGAGTGAATCCAAGTGCATTGCTTGAGTGTTTGCATCTAGAGGCACTGGGTGTTCGTGTTTCGCTGTGGGATTTGCTTGTTACTCTTGGTGGTTGCTGCCACCTAGATGGCTTGGAGCAGCGAGGATCGTTGAGCGGAGGGTAGTGATTGTCTCCGGCTCCGATCGTGGTGATTATGAGGGGTTCTTGACCTTTCCCCGGTGGAGCGCCAAAAGGTACTCTAGTGGATTGCTTGTGGCTTGTGTGATCCTCATCTTGTGTTGGTTGTGCGGCACCCTATTGAGGGTTTGGCGTGTGAAGCCAATTAGCACGTGAGCCTTCAAGTGAGTGAATTGCCACAACAAGGACTAGCTTGCCGGCAAGCAAGTGAACCTCGATAAAAAATCATTGTGTTCATCATTGATTCGGAGGTGATTGGTCTTCATTGTTATTCATCCTTGTGATTGATTGGTTCATTCATCTACACGATGGTATAACCTTCTTGATCACTCTTTTTACTTTACCGCAAACTAGTTGACAAGCTCTTTAGTGTAGCTAGTTGTGAGAGCTTGCTTGCTTGGTTGGTGTGGCTCTTTAGTTAGCCTTTGTGTGGGGGTATTAACCCCTATACCCTTACGGCTAGGCTTGGGCCGGCCCAGATCAGGGGGTCCGGTCCACTAGAAGATGACGCGCGGCCTAGCCAACCTGTTCGGAATCCCGCGCAAGGAATCAAGACAGATTTGGAGATCAAGCAAGATCCAGGTCGGTTAGAATAGGAATCCTTATTCGGCCACCTATGGCAATTGTAACTAGCTAGGATTAGTTTCCAGATCTATAACCCTGCCCCCCGGACTATATAAGGTAGGCAGGGGACCCCTCTAAAAACATCTCTCATTGACATATAGCAATACAATCAGACACAGGACGTAGGTATTACGCCTTCGCGGCGGCCGAACCTGGATAAAACCTTGTGTCTGTCTTGCGTCGCCATCTTGTTTGTGGCTTGCGCATCTGTCTACCAACAATCTACTACCTTGGGCATACCCCTAGGTAGACTGCCGACCATATTTCATTGATAGTGGCGCGCTAGGTAGGGGGTGTGCGTACTGCTCTCTAAGTGAACAAGATGGTCATCATCTCTAGCTCCATGGCTACGCCGAACGGCCTCACGTTCACTGTCGGCCAAATCACCTAGACCACCGGCTTCGATGACTTCATCGCCATGACCGCAGAGGAGGCACGGATTCAATCTGCGTTGACCACTGCTTCAACTGCATCGGCTACGGCTCTGACCACGGTGGATCTGGCTCTGACCACGGTGGATCTGGCTCCGACCATGGTGGATCTGGCTTCGACCACGGTGGATCTGGCTTCGACCACGGTGGATCTGGCTCTGACCACGGTGGATCTAGCTCCAACCATGGTGGATCTGACTCCGACCACGCCCGCATCGTCTTCTGCCGCGCCGATAACCTATCGTCCGCTTCCTCGCTACAAAGGGAAGCAGATCAACAACACCGACCTGCTCGACTCCATCGATCGGGTCGGCACCAAACTTGCTGAAACCCTAACTCTAGTAAGTTCAATTCAAAGTCAACCTAATGAGCAGGTAACCGCTACCCACAACAAATCTACCCAACTAGCTCAGGCCAGTCGTCCTGCATGACTCGGTATGGATCTCGTGGTCACATCTACTCCTGAAGGGCGTTCCGCTCATCACCGGCTAGCCTCCACGATGAGTCTCCGGCTCTCCGAGTACGAAGCCTCGATGGAGAACCACTAGGCCCAGCCCAACGGCCTGCGCAACTTTGTTAACATGGTCTGGATTGAGGATTATCGAGAAGGATCCATCCACACAGTTCAAGAGGGTGGCTCCAGCTCCTCGTCTGGCATCGCATCTAATGCCTCCGTCCACACCGAGCTCCAGCATCATGACGATGAAGGTGTTGAATATGATCTGGATATCCCAGACCACGCCCTGGGGTTCCCACAATTCCCGTCTTTCCTACCAAGGCGAGGGGAATTGATCAATGTTGTTAGTAATGACGAACCATCGGTAGTTGGCAAAACAGAACAAGAAAGGCTTGCACACGAAGCACGCAATATCGACCGGTTTAATTGCCAACAAATTGAAGCTGAGGCAGAAGGGGAGGCACTACGTATAAGGGTCTAGCCACGCGACCTTAACAATGCCTTCGATAGGGTGGGGGACAAATAGGTCTTCAGGACTCCAAGCGCCAACGTAGCTATTGCTATGGCGATAATGCAACGACTACCCAATACCCCGGAAACCCAGGCAGTTCACGATGATATACAAGCTTATCTGACGGCTGCTATGGCTTAGACCGCAGAAATTGTAAATCAAGCCTGGGCTCCATCCGTCTCAATCGAATCAAGCCACAGCCGCCAGTACTCAAGTCGCTCATAGCCACCCAACCAACGTGGCTCGCGCAACAACAACCCATCAGACAACCGTCAAGGTGGAAACGGTGGCCATGATGGTGGTCGGGACGACAACCGCCGTCGAGAGGACAACCAGCGTGACGTTCGGGACGACAACCGCCGAGACAACCATGATAATCACCACGATAACCACGGTCGCAGGGTTAATCAGGATGGCAACCGAGATCACCGTGATGGCAATAACGATCTCCGCCATTACCTTGGAGGACGCGATCTGCTTGATCGCATCAACCAAAGAGCCAACGATCGTGCATCCCATGAAAGCTATCGCCGTATGGAATATGATACTACCCATGGCCCTCCGGGTTTAAAGCAGTTTACTCCGCACCTTCGCCAAGTCATTTGACCCAAGAACTTCAAGCTCGAAAAACTTTAGAAGTATGACGACAAGGAGAACCCCGAATTATGGGTCATGCTCTATGAAACTACGTGCAGATCAGCCATGGCTGATGAGCACGTCATGTCTAACTACTTCCCAGTCGCTGTCGGCCATGCAGGTCACCAATGGCTGATCAGCTTGCTAGCGAACTACTTTGATTCTTGGCAAGAGCTCAAGCAAGCCTTCATCAACAACTTCATTGCTACTTGCGAGCAACCCAGCAACAAATATGATCTGCAGTGGATTTGAGATCAAAAAGATGAGCCACTGCGCAAGTACGTCTGGCATTTCTCAGAGATGCGCATTAAGGTCCCGTCAATCTTTGACAACGAGGCAATCGAGGCTTTTATCACTGGCCTCCGCTTCCATGATGCCCTAAGGGACAAGCTCCTCCGTAAGAGACCTAAGTCAGTCACAGTGCTCCTGGCCACTGCTAAGAAGTATGTGGATGCCGACGACGCTAAAAAGATAATCATCGAAGAAGCAGCAAGGGTTCCATGCTCCGACCACCTCCCACACCGCGATGACTACCACGGCAGCCATGGTCGGAATGACAATTTTGACCGCCGCAACCAGTGCAACGACTCCTGTGACCACCACGACCAGCGTAATCAACGGCGTAACCGCCGTGATGATTATAGGGGCAAGCATGCTCGGGAAGACGACGGCGAGGTCAACACCATTAAAAAAGGTGGCGAACGTCGTAACTACAAAGAAGACTACGCCAAAGCATTGAAAGGGCCCTGCCAGCTCCATCCCAAGTCAAACCATACCATGGAGAATTGCCGCGTTCTCAAGTCTATCTACACGCATCAACAGGCTCCGGATACATCCGACAAGCCTAACGACGCAGGGGAACAACGCAACAAGGACAACGACGATGATGACGCAGATCCCCATCACAAGTACGTCAAGCCAACCGATCATGTGCACACCATCATTGGAGGCAAAGTGTCCATCGAAACCAAACGAGAACGCAAGCTGCTCGCCCGCGCTTGCTTGAACGTGGCCAACACCGACAACCTCATCACAGATCCGTGGCTCCCTCCTTGGTCTCACCGCAAGATCTCCTTTAGCAGAAAGGACCAATGGGCCACAATACCTGAGCCATGATGTTTTCCCCAGGTCCTCGATCCTTATATCAACAAGGTTTAGTTCGACAGAGTGCTGATTGACGGCGACAGCTCCATCGATATACTATTCAAGAACAGTCTGTCAGCCCTGAAGATAACCTAGGCGGATCTCAAGCCATACGAGGCATAGTTCTAGGGCGTTCTCCCCGGACAGAGCTCTACACCTCTCAGGCAGATCACGCTACCTATGCAATTTGGGACCCCGGACCACTTTCACACCGACTACGTCAACTTCATGGTCACTGACTTTGACGGCACCTACCATGCTATCCTTGGTCGACCATCGCTCACCAAGTTCATGGCCATACCTCATTATAGGTATTTGGTGCTCAAGATGCCTACCGAGAAAGGAGTTCTAACTCTCAGGGGCAATGTATATGCAGCGTATACCTATGAGGATGACAGCTTCAAAATAGCAGAGGCTCACGACCTCTCTATTCGCATGGCTGAGACCATGTTCGATGCCAAGAAGACCTCAGCCGACCACCTGGAGATCCTAGAGCTCGAGGCCCCATGCAAGAACATCAAGTCCAAGGAGCACAAGGTGATCCAGCTGGTCGACGGTGATCCCAGCAAAACGGCCCTTATCGGGGCCAACCTAGATCCCAAATAGGAAGACACGCTCATCAGGTTCTTGAGGAGCAATGTGGATGTGTTCGCATGGAAACCTGCTGACATGCCTGGTGTACCTCGGAACTTGATCGAGCACTCCTTGAATGTCAACGGCAAGGCCAAACCTATCAAGCAGAAGCTACGATGGTTCGCTCGTGACAAGAAGGAGGCGATTAGGGTAGAAGTTACACATCTTTTGGAAGCTAGATTTATCAAAGAAGTGTATCATCCTGAGTGGTTAGGCAACCCGGTTCTTGTACGCAAAAAGAATAATGAATGGAGAATGTGCGTTGATTACACTGATCTCAACAAACACTGCCCTAAGGACCCGTTCGGCTTACCTCGCATAGAAGAGGTCATAGATTCAACCGCCGGTTGCGAGCTGCTTTCCTTTCTCGATTGCTACTCTGGTTATCACCAGATCGCTCTCAAAAAGGATGACCAGATCCAGACATCTTTCATCATGCCTTTCGGCGCCTACTGCTACACGACTATGTCGTTCGGGCTCAAGAACACCGGAGCTACCTATCAACGCGCCATACAGGCCTGCCTCAAAGACGAGATAAAAGATGACCTCGTTGAGGCTTATGTTGATGATGTAGTTGTCAAGACCAAGGAAGCACATACCCTTGTTAACGACCTAGAACGCACCTTTGTAGCCCTTAATACATTCCAATGGAAGTTAAACCCAAAGAAGTGCATCTTTGGTGTTCCTTCTAGTATACTGCTTGGCAACGTTGTCAGTCACGACGGCATACGCCCTAACCCGGAGAAAGTCAAAGCTGTCTTAGACATGAAGCCACCCAAAAAGGTGAAGGATGTCTAGAAGCTTACCAGATGCATGGCTGCTCTCAGTCGTTTCATATCAAGATTAGGAGAAAAAGGACTACCGTTCTTCAAGCTGCTCAAAGTATCTGAAAAGTTTGAGTGGTCAGAGGAAGCAGACGCTACCTTCACACAGCTGAAACAATACCTTACATCACCTCCAGTCCTCACTGCTCCCAGAGAAGATAAAACTCTCCTACTTTACATTGCGGCAACTAATCGGGTGGTCTCCACTGTACTCAATGAATCCAAGACCAGGTATCCACAGATTCAAAAACTGATCTATGCCATACTGATAACATCCCAAAAGTTGAAATATTACTTCGACGGATATCGTGTGGTGGTCATGACTGAGTACCCTCTGGGAGACATCATTCGCAACAAGGATGCGAACGGGCACATCGTCAAATGGGCAATGGAGCTATGCCCTTTCTCCTTGGAATTTGCAAGCCGTACTACAATCAAGTCTCAGGCACTCGTCAATTTCATCGTCGAGTAGACATACTTAAGCACACCTGCCTCTTAGGGGCCCGATGAGTATTGGAAGATGTACTTTGATGGCTCTCTCAACATCGACGGCATAGGAGCAGGAGTCCTTTTCGTGTCACCATCCAAGGAGCAGCTCTGATACGTCCTCAGGATTTATTTCCCAGCATCTAATAACGCCGCCAAGTACGAAGCATGCCTACATGGTTTGCGCATTGCGGTCGAGCTCGGTGTCAAGCGTCTCTATGTCTACAGAGACTCGGCTCTGGTCATCAACCAACTCAACAAGGACTGGGACACGACCAGCGAAAAGATGTATGCATACTGCAAATCGATCAGAAAGCTGGAAGGCAAGTTCTATGGCATTGAGTACACACACGTGGTCCGGGACAAAAATCAAGCAGTAGATGCACTATCAAAGTTAGGATCATCCTGAGCCAAAGTCCCACATGGCATATTCATTCAAGACCTGCTCACACCTTCCATCGAAGAGGAAGATCCCATGGTCGACAAGCCTCCAGACAAGCCATTGGTGGCTACGGTTCCAGCAGCAAGCACCACCGAGCCACCTCTGACCACTAATCAGCCTGACTGGAGAGTACCTTTCATCAAATACCTGACAGATGGCAGTGGTTACACTGATCAGATAGAAAACAAACGCCTGATGCGTCGCAGTAAGCAGTATCTGCTCGTCGATGGCAAATTATGGCGCAAGAACGCAAAGGAGGAAATCTTGATGAAGTGTATAACCCAAGAGGATGGCCAACAACTCCTGGGCCAAATCCACTTTGGCTCTTGTGGCAACCACGTGGCCTCGAGAACGCTGGTTGGCAAGGCTTTCCGAGCAGGGTTCTATTGGCCGTCAGCTGTGGCCGATGCAGAGAAGCTAGTCCGCCATTGTGAGGGTTGTCAGTTCTTCACCAAGAGAATCCACGTACCAGCACACGAGATCCAGACAATACCAGCCTCTTGGCCCTTCACATGCTGGGGACTAGATATGATTGGGCCCTTCAAACCGGCTCTTGGGAAATTTACATGTGTCTTTGTGCTGATCGACAATTTTTCTAAGTGGATAGAGTACATGCCTCTGGTACAGGCATCTTCAGAAAAGGCTGTCACATTCATTGACCAGGTCATCTACCGCTTCGGCATACCCAATAGCATCATCACTGATCTGGGTACTCAGTTCACCGGGAACGCTTTTTGGGACTTCTGCAATGAAAGGAGCATAGTAGTAAAATACATCTCAGTAGCGCACCCTAGAGCTAATGGATAGGTCGAGCGGGCAAATGGTATGATCTTGGACATACTTAAGAAGAGGATGTACAGAGAAAATGACAAGGCTCCCGGAAGATGGCTCAAAGAGTTACCAGCCATGGTCTGGGGCCTCAGAACCCAGCCCAGTCGCAATACCGGCGTATCACCATACTTTATGGTTTACGGCGCTAAGGCAGTGCTCCCAGCAGATATAGCCTTCAGATCAGCATGGGTAGAAAACTTCAACAAAGACAAGGCCAATGAAGTGCGGGAGCTAGAAGTGAATAGTGCAGAAGAGAAGCGGCTCGATTCTTGCGTACGTACAACCAAATACCTTGTTTTGCGCAGGTACTACAACAAGAACGTTAAGGAGCGTTTCTTTGTGGTTGGGGACCTGGTCCTGAAGTGGAAGACGAATCAGGCTGGTGTCCACAAACTCGCAACTCCATGGGAAGGGCCCTTCATGATCAAGGAAGTTACATGACCTATGTCTTACAGGTTAGCTCACCTGGACGGTACGGACATACCCAATTCATGGCACATCGACAAGCTTAGGCATTTCTATGCTTAACTGCTAAGATATGTACTCCTCTTGTACTTTCGATTTAATTCAATAAAGCTACTATGATTTCTCCGACCACTCTAATGTGTCACATCGAAGTCTATTATTATTCTAACTTAACCAGTCAAAACCGACCACCATTCCTTCCTAGGTTTTCGGAGCAGGCCCTGTCTCCGGTTTCTCCCAACGCGTGCATGGGATCTGCTCTCTATGCTACAGGTGATCGGTAGGTCCCCTCTGGTTTGACTTGTCTACGTCTACGTGTGCACAGGCTACACTCCTCACACTCCGACCACAAGACAAACCAGGGCCATACAAACCTGTCAGGATGACGTGTCGACTAAACTGGTACAACTAAACAGAACGCTAACATGTTCTCACTTAGTTACACCAACGCGAGATTCAAGCTTAAATACGTTGTCCACAAAACAAACAAGCTTATGCTGATATACAGTTACGTTATTACAAGCTTGCCTGAAAAGGTCTAAGTTTACAATAACACAACTACATCTTCTTCTACAGCTATAGCCTATACTATTGGCTGGTTGGGTCACGCGGCACCTGCTGCTCGCCGGGCCTGGCATCATGCTCGAGTCCCGAGGACTCCTGTACTGGTTGAGCTGAAGAAGATGGCCCCGCCAATGCCTGGCTGGTCGAGACCGCAGGCTTCGCCGGTTGGCTCAAAACTGATGGTGTTTCTAGCTGACTTGTTGATGGCGTACCCTGTACAGGTGCTGTCCCACCTCCACACAGGTTAATGTCGCCAATTATTTTTGCCGACAAGTCTAGCTGGGTCATCCGAAGCTCCTCAGCCTTGTTTGGATCTACCTCCTTCGGGTATCCAGCCTCCAGGCGCTTGAGATCGATCAAGGGGTAGTGAGCACGTACCATGCTTAGCACATGTGCGCCTGTGTACTCACCTGCCTTCTTTACGAACTCTTGGAACCATCCCCATGCCTTTTGGCATCTGTCGACCAGTCCGAGCTATGGCGTCCTTGGCACTTCCTCTGTAAGCACTGGGTCGATAAGGTTGAGGACCGGCAAAATGCCGGTTGCCACTTCCTGGCACCGGTTTTTCCATGTGTCCCGATCCTCGATGATCTCTAGGCACCGCGCCTTCCAGCCATCACGATCTTTCATCACGGCTTCTAGATGCTTCTTGGCATTGACTTTTAAAACTGCAAACCGCACAAGACGTTAAAACATCATACTACAACAAGATAAGGTGGGAAACAAAAGTGGGCAAAGGGGTCTGGAACACTTACTTTTCAGTTCCTCTTTCATCTTGGTCGTGTGGTCCCGAAGCTGCGACTGGTCGTGCGCCAGTTTCCTGTTGTCCTCCTTCAGGCGATCACACTCTATGACCGCATGACTATTCTCCTCTTGGAGATGGACTACTTCGGCTTCTAAGCCTGCACTACGGCTGTTACTACCGACAACGCAACAACACTTGTCATGCAATCGTTGTGATAAAGTAACTACTTACTTGTTTTTCCCCTCCTTGTTACTGAGTTGGACGACCAGGTTCTGGTTTTGCGCCTCTTGCTCTGTCCTCTCATGGTTGGCGACTTCAAGTTGGCGGCGCAAGCGTTCCACTTCGGCCGTCAGTTCTTTATTGCTTGCTGTGATCCCCTCAATCTGATCGAAGCACTTCTTGCGGTACCTTGCGGTCTTCATTAAGTCCTGCATGCAAAAAGCTAAGTAAGACAGTATGACTAGATGGCAAGATCAGGTGGTCAAGAAAAGCATACCTAGACTTCCATCACCAGTTGTTCCGCCACCCATTCAACTTTCATGGTCTCTTTGACCTCTAGGATTTCCTCATGAACAACCCATTGGTCGTTCCGCCAGCACGACACATATACATGTTGTCATCTGTCCTGTGGATGGCCCAGGGCCTCTTCTACTTCATCCTCTTCGGCCTCTTCTTCGGGTGTCGGTGCTGGTCCGGAGTTGGCAGCTTCTACGATCACTATAGCCTTCCCACAGGCTGCAGCATCGATAAACGTGCTCTGTGCTCTCGCCTCCGTCCGCTGCTCCTCAGTCTGACCCGTTACCCTTGGTGTTGAAGTGTTGCCCTCAGTAGGGTTAGTGCTCGGAGCACTTGCGCTTGGCTCGGCTCTTCTCTCGACCCCCTGCTCAGGGACTGTTGACTGAGCGCTTATGGTCTGAGGCTCCGGTGGACCTTTTGCTATGTTTTCCTCCATGGCCGGCTACTGTGCAGTCCTCTCTGCAACTGTTGCTGGAGCCACGCTGCTCTTGGCTAGTTGATCCGGATTTTTGGTGGATGCTGACCTAGTACATCCAAGATAAGTTCAGAAGGCAACCATAGTCAATAAAAATTGCAAGCTTACATCAAAGTTACAAATACTTACATATTGGGAGCGCGAAATGATGTGGCAAAGGCACGTCTCTTCGGCCGTGCCTACTCCACATGCTGTGCGGGTGACACCTGGTCTCCTTCTACATCTAGCACTGGCACTGGGGCTTGGTGCTCGACCCCTTTACCGCTTGTCCTCCGCGCTGCAGTGGTCGGCGATGCGGGTCCCACCGGCACGGAGGAGCCACCTTGCTCCGTCGACTCTAGTTGCCTCCTCCTCTTTCGAGGGACGAGTCGAAAGATGTCTGCATCCTCTGTTTCATCGTCTAATAGTGTAAAGATCGCCTGACGACGCTTGCTGGCCGCCGGCCGCTTACCAGCAGCTTTGGCCGTTGCCTCCTCCCCAACTCTGAGCACGGCCTAGTCGACGTCTTCGATTCCGGCGCTGGTCTGGGCGGTTGGGCCGGCAACTTGTGGGCAATCTACACCAGGGGGTGGAGACATGAACACTGTTGCTCTATTCCGACCATTAATCTAGGAAACACAAAGGAGATAACATAGTCAGTTTCTGTTACAACATAAAACTACAGGTACAAGGCAGGATGATTTACCTTTGAGGGAGGTCAGGCAAGCTTGAAAGCGTGCTCGATGTCGCTCAATCTGACATAATTTGGATCAGCTAAGTTAAATAACTCTCTAATTCTGGCTCTGACTTTGATCTTGTCAAGCGCCTCTTGCCTTGTCCTCGTTGGGTCTACGCTACCTTGGTACTCGTAGCCGGGGTGTACCCTCCTCTGGCAGGGCTGGATCCTTCGGCTGATGAAGTTCCCGACTATGCTCAGATCATCCAGTTTCTTCCACGGGATCATCCCAAGTAGTTCTGGAATATGTTCTAGGTGCTCGGGTTTCTCCGACCAGCTGGTCCTCTTCTCCGGAATGAACCCAACATCGCACAGTGTGATCGTGTTTGGCTCTTCGCGGATGTAGAATCACTTCTTGTACCAATCGTCAAGCGACGTGTTCCAAGGGCAGTGCAGGTACTAGGCCTTCATCCCGTCATGAAGGTTGAGGTACACACCTCCGGCTATCTTCGAGCCGCTGCTTCCTTTCTTCCGTAGACAGAAAAGATGGTGAAAGAAGTCAAAATAGGGCTGGAAGCCACCATATGCTTCGCAAAGATGAATGAAGGTGGAGACAAGAAGAATCGAGTTGGGATGCAGATTGCAAATCCCAATCTCGTAATACAGATAGAGCCCCTGAAGGAAAGGGTGCACTAGAACCCCAAAACCCCGCTTGAAGAAATCTTCGAAAACCACAATCTCACCTGGTTGTGGATCGGGGTACCCCTCGCCCTCTGGCGCGTGCCATCCCGCGAGTTCCTTGTTGTGGAGTACTCCCATGATGATGAGGTCTTCAATGGTCTGCTCGTTGCTTCTTGACTTCCACCACTCCTTCGCCATGACTCCGGCTTTCTTCTGCGCGTCACTTTTTGCCATGAATCTGGCCTTGCTGATGAAAACGGATATGGTGGAGGAGTGGTTGGTGATGATTTTCAAGGTATTATGGTTGGCAAGAAGAAGAAGAAGAAGGCTGCAGCGGAGAATGGCAATGGGGCTCGGTAAAAAGTAACTTACCAATTCTATACTATATTTAACCAAGAGTTCCACCATTTTGTCTGCCCGAGATTATTGGGAGACGTGCGCACACGCCGTAGATGGTTGTTTTCACAACCCCGAGATCTATGCGTCTCTTCGTTATCAATGTATGCGCCTCTTCGTTACTAGTGTGAGAGGGCCCACATTGACGCAGCTCCTTACAGGTGCCAAGTGACTATTTGCTTGAAAGGACAAGAAGGCAGTATGACATGCTATACCCGTCTACTTTTTTGACCAGACATGTCCGATTGGACTTGATAGAGTAAGAAGATAAATAAATACACCAAATAATAGTACAAGTGGCATTTGGTTCTTCACCGCACGTCTCGTGCTCAGGGATGGTCCAGACCACTACCGTGCTCGGGGACTGCTCCAACCACTACCGTGCTCAGGGATTGCTCCGACCACTACCGTGCTCGGGGACTGCTCCGACCACTACCGTACTCGAGGACTGCTCCGACCACTACCGTGCTCGGGGACTGCTCCGACCACTACCATGCTCGGGGACTATTTCGACCACTGCTCGGAGACCGCTCTCCTCGGCTACATGTGATTTGTACTCATATACAGTCGAGAGGCATTTATTTGGACCTTGCTACAAGGCTTATACTTCGCCTTCCAGCAAGCTCGGGGACTACATCGGTACGATGCACCTGCCGGTGCATCTCGTATTGCTTGCACGATGATTGGATTCTTAACTTCAGTGGAAATTCTTTTTAGATCCTAGCACCACGTGCCTACGTCACCTACTACCAGGCTCGGGGACTAAGTGGGCACACTTCACCTTGCGGTGAATGTGTTTATTTTGTTGACCCCTACGCTTTGACTGATTACTAGAATTACTACTGTCCAAGGGCCACTTACATTTCTTATCAGAAATACAAGTGGGCACACTTGATAAGGAAAGAAATCTTTTTCTTTTTTCTTTAAGAGCACCATGTATTCTTCGGACAACCAGAATCTTCAGCTATAATCATGGTCTACTGCTCTCTGTTCTGACCAGAATGCTGGCACATTCGATTGGTCAATGTTTCACTTAGTTGGAGATGACATGAAGACGGATCGCATTAGTCAAAGGAGATCGAATGGCATGTTGCAGCATAATACATGGTGCTCGGGGACTAGCTGTGGGGGTATTAACCCCTATACCCTTACGGCTAGGCTTGGGCCGGCCCGGATCAGGGGGTCTGGTCCACTGGAAGACGACGCATGACCCAGCCAACCTGTTTGGAATCCCACGCAAGGAATCAAGACAGATTTGGAGATCAAGCAAGATTCTGGTCGGTTAGAATAGGAATCCTTATCCGGCCACCTATGGTAATTGTAACTGGCTAGGATTAGTTTCTAGATCTGTAACCCTGCCCCCCGGACTATATAAGGCGGATAGGGGACCCCTCTAAAAAACATCTCTCATTGACATACAGCAATACAATCAGACGCAGGACGTAGGTATTACGCCTTCACGACGGCCGAACCTGGATAAAACCTCATGTCTGTCTTGCGTCGCCATCTTGTTTGTGGCTTGCGCATCTGTCTACCGACAATCTACTACCTTGGGCATACCCCTAGGTAGACTGCCGACCATATTTTGTTGACACTTTGAGAGCACACTAACATAGGGTAGTGTCATAGCTATTGTGTGAATAGATACTATCTAAACTAGAATTGTGGTAGGTGGCTTGCTTTTTGAGTAGGCTAGCGCAACACTTGCTTCGCCTCATAATTGTCTAACCCTTTTGTTAAGTGTTGTTGTAGAAATTTTATTAGGCTATTCACCCCCCCCCTCTAGCCATTAGGACCTTTCACCCCCCGGCCCGCCCCCTGATCCCTAACCCTAATCCCACTCCACTCCCGCCGCTCACAGTCGTAGTCGTCTCCTCTCGCTCGCTCTCGATCCACCACCTAGAGCTCGCCGCCGCTCGCCTTGAGCTCGCCAACCCTGCTCTGAAGACCTCGTCGCTGCTCATCCACCTCCACCTGAGTTCGCTAACCATCTCCTCCCTCCTTTCTCTTCCTATCCCCTCTTCCCCCCTCCTTTGGTGTACCATGTGAGTTCATCGTGTCTGTCCTTCCGTCGTCGCTCGCCATCTAACTGTTGTCTGTCTCCTCCTCTGGCTGCCTCTCTAGCCTCTTCTCCGGCACTGGGCTCCGGTGGCGCAGGTTAGGGTTAACCCTAACCCTAACCTTAGATCTATGTTGTGTCTGTCCATCTTTCACTCACTCACTGACTCACCCCTGTTCTTCTATTCTATCCTCTGTTCTTCATAGGTTGGTGGTGCCTGACGCCGCGTCTTCCTCCTCTGGAGGCGCCATGGCTAGGCCGCCAGCGCCAAAGCGCCAGCGTCCACCGTTGAGGGACGGTGTTGGAGCTGGAGGTCAGGGCCGGGGCTGGCCGTCCGACCCTTCATCGGCTGGGATTTGTGATTGTGTGGTACTGTGGTGAATGTGTGGTACTGTGGTGAATGTGAGTATTGTGTCCTTTTGATCATCATTTTCATATAACCTTGTCTCTTTGTCTTTTCTCTTTTGTTGTGATTTGTGATTGTGTGGTACTGTGGTGAATGTGAATCTGTGAGCTTTTGTGAAAATGGTGATGAAAATGATGGAATCTTGTTCAAAACTAGTGAAAATGAAGAAGTGGTTCAAACACTCGGTGAAAATCTGGTGAAAATGAGATGTTTTTTGGTTGTCGGGCTGTGGGCCGGCACGGCACGGGGAAAATGGCCGTGCCCAACGGGCGGCACGGCATGGTCAGATGGCCCACGGGCCGTAGGCCAGGCACGAAGCCTGTGGAGGCACGGCACGGCAGGCACGACAGCCCGTCGAGGCAAGATCCCCATCGGGCCGGCACGGCCCGTTGGCCATCTATAGTCACTGTGGACGATGTGAGTCCCCCGGGATGACATGTCATGGGGACGGGTCGTGTTGAGATGTGACCGCTCCCTACATGATGCCAGAAGTTTGACTTTGAGTGGTACTTTCTGGCCCGTAGTGGTTGGCGGCGACGTGAGCTTCCGTTAGGGACCGTGTTCGAGGGATCGGGCGAGGCGGAGCCAGCCCTCAGACGTTGGCTGAGGCGGAGCCGACCCTCAGGGGTCGGCCGAGGCGGAGCCTACCCTCGAGAGTCAGCCGAAGCGGAGCCAGCCCTTAGACGTCGGGCGATGCGGAGCTGGCCCTTAGATGTCGGGTGAGGCGGAGCCAACCTTTGGGGGTTGGACGAGACGGAGTAAGCGCTTGGGAGTCAGCTGAGGTGGAGCCGACCCTAGGGGGTCGGGCGAGGCGGAGCCCGCGACCTTAGTGTCCACCGAGGCCAAGCCAACCCTCAGGGATCGGACGAGGCGGAGCCCAGCAAGAGGTGTAGTCGCACTCTTGACCGCTCGGATGGATCGATCATTGATGATTATTAGCTCATCATCTTCGGGTACCCTAGTATTGGTCCCGATAATTTGTATCTCTAAATAAATTTATTAAAAAACTAAATTCAAATATTTATCTAATGATATTAATTATGTACCATAAATATTAATATTTTTATATATATATTTAGTCAAGTTCTTTCTCAAGAAGCAAAAACGACAGATATTTAGGGACGGATGGAGTAGATACATAAATATAATTTATGTTCAATTTTAGATACATAAATATAGTTTCCGTCAATAGTAAGATGTGTCTATGTTAACTTTGTCAATCTCGAGATTTATATTTTGTGCGTATGTGCATTTACAACTTTCAAGGGTAATCTATGAGTGTCTACATCTGATTCGGGAAAAGAAAGACCACCCTAATTGGGGCATGTTGTCTGAGTGACTTGTACTCCAAATTTAGGAAATTTGCAAGGATCATTTTCTTGTTCATGCGAATCTACATTGTTATTGTAATGCTTATTAGGCAGGACAGAAAACAACAGTATTCTCCAATCTCAGATGGACAAATTTATTGAGTTAATTTCTCAAAGGTTCATCGTTCAAAAATATATTTGCAACATCAGAGTTTGCAGTACCACAACATACATGACATTCATGAACAAATTCACATAAAAGCAAAACAAGGAGCCATGCTCAGGACAACACCCCACTGTGGTCCAAATATTCTTCATGGGCTGACAATTGACAGGACCACATTATCCAGCTATTCCAAACGAATAAATACTCATTTGAGGAAACAATGAGCATCGCAGTATATTCTTTAATGCAAACTATTTAGTCATTTGAGGAAACGAATAAATACTCATTTAAGATCACTATTTAGTCGATTTTACATGACCAGATGTCTGGTGAAAGTTTGAGCAATGGCTCTATGATGCTTATGCATAAAGTTATATAACAATGGCGAAGCATGGATGGCAATGAGCGCCCCACGGGACCTTGATCGCGATGATTCATCGTCGCCTGACATTTCCAAAGCTATGGACGGCAGCATCAATCCATGCCCCACTCAATCCCTCATTTTGGTGCAGATCAAAGTCATCCTTCAACCGCCTGTATGGGTTCACTCATATGGGTTCCTGAAGTTCTTGAGAAGTTCTGGAATGTCATATCCAAGCATATCATCCACGGCCTGTATCATCTTGGGCTTGACCTTCTCGAACTTGTCAAAGCTATACCCGCTCAAGACCTCTTTGAAGTGCTCCACATAAGGAAAATCTCCCGATGGAAGATGGTATTCCCGTTGCACCTATTCCACCAGACAGCAGTTGTTGCTTAGAGCATGAAAATTATATAGAAAGGATATGTAAGTGAATGCTTCACATGACATCCAGTAAAAGAAAAGAGAGGACACTGTAACTGAAATGAAACAGGAAGAGCCCAGAATTCACACCATCGGCAAACTCAACCAGTTCTTACTGTCACTATTTTAGAATGCGCAAAGTAGTAAAATAATCGAAACTTAAGGTGCAAGCTGGTTAGGTGAAACAAGCCACGAGGCCATGATACGCCAACCCAAAAAAAAAAAGTGGTAAGAGGACATCTGACAGACAAAAGCTTCCATCCTAAGTTGCCAACATAAGCAAGGACCTCTGCGGCTCTTCAATCTACAATGATCCTATATCAACTAGAGAAGTTCAGAATCTCAAAATACATACCTTTGCAAACTCATCGGGCAGATTGTCTATGAGTCGTTGTTGGGCTTTTGCTTTGCCCATCATTGTAGGCATCTCCTTCTTTAGATGGCCTATTATATAAGCATGGATCTTGGCAGCTCTAGCACGTTTAACAAATTCATTGATCTGCAGGCACAGAATACTGATGTCAATATGCAAAAACTAATTAGTTAGGACTCAAAAACACATGGAAAGAAAAAAGAAAAAGAAAAATTACTCGACGATCACAGGCTTTCTTGGGGATATCTTTGAGATCAGAAAGGAGATCATCTTGCTCTCTCTCAAATAGTTCCTTTCCAAGTGGACCAACAGCTGATTCATTTACTGGTTTGTCATTGAATGATCTACAAACAAACATGGAAGTTACTTGAATGATTTGCAGGCACTTGAATGATCTAAGGTCAATACCAGAACAAGATTCAAATATACTATTGTTTAAGTAATGGAGAAATCCAGTAATACCCGAGTCAAGCTTTAATAAAGTAAATGAAATACATCAATACTCTACTAGTAATTTTGAAGTTACAATTTGAAGATCTTATGTAATCTATCATAAAATACCAAATAGTGAAATAAAGAAGATCAGGGTATCAGAAGTTACCCAATATAAACACGTGAAACCTCAGGTGTATTCAATACTTTCCCAAGAGACCACATCAATGCACCATAAACTCTCATAAGCTGCATGTCAATGAGAAAAGGAGTATTAATATGTAGAGCAAAACAAAGAAAAATGTCCCATCACGAGTTAAGACACAAAAAGATCCACAAATACTACCTGTTGAGTGTCTACTTGATCTGCCTTGTTCAAAACTACACGTATTTTGTCATCATGTCCACGTAATGATCCAATGACACGTTTGAACTCATCGCTGACATCAAGCTTATGAGGATCAAACAGAAGAAGAATAAGATCACACTTCGCAGCAAACCATGATGTCACGCCAGTGAAATCATAGCTGCGTTGCGTGCGTTGCTTTTCACCAGAAAGAACACCAGGTGTGTCAACAAATGTGATATGCTCTAGCAGCTTCAAGGTAAATGTTTGGTATCAGTTTCCAGATTACATGCCTTTTAGGTTTTCACTTGCATCAAAATTAAATCTTACTGGATGTCGCATCTGAGAGCACTCAAACTTGGATAAAAATGCAGTCCCAAATGTTGTAAGACCGCTAAAAGGCATGTCAGCTTGAACAGCAATAGTATTTCCAGGAATAGTCCTTTCGTCAGGTCCTGACTGGCAAGCATACATAAGTTAACTGGAGCGACAGAAAGGGGAAAGTATTATAGGTATAAAACATGTGGTAATGTAATAGGTGGCACACAGGCAATTCATACTGCTTATACTGCAGTTACATTGGCCTAGGTTGAAAAAACTGAAATTGGACAAAAAGAGTGTGCCAATAGGTGCTTAGTATCTATTGCCAGTTTCACAAGAAAGAATTTGCATAAATCTAGCAATGATGAACTTAAACTTTAATATTGATTTGGAGATGTGTGCATTATGCTTCTTTTACATTAGCTAACATCCCCAACAAACCCTAAGGAATCAGAAACAATCATAAATATGATGGCTGGCGATATAATCGCAGCTCAGCATTTCATAGAAAATTTAGAGAAAAAGGTACAGGCTGCTAATCACAACGCAACAGGTGTCAGCCAGAAAATTGACAGTGTTTCCACGAAGCACAAAAAGACAATCAGATCCAAACATATTATAGAAATGAACAAGCAATGCATCCCAAAAGCAATAATTTTAGTTCTTGTTGGCAACAGGAAGACCCCCCCCCCCCCCCCCCCCCCCAAAAAAAAAAGAAAAAGAAATGACAGACTGATAATTTTGCGAGCCTAAGAAAATTATGGCATCAGCACTAGCGCTATTTTTTTAATACTTCTACCAAATAGAGAACCTAGATCAGCCTATACCCTTAAAGTTCTGTTTACTATGTAGAAAACTCTTTACATGCTCTTGAGGATTTTACAAACTATATATAGAAAACTGTGACGATATTCAAAGGCATAACGTCATACTCCAATCTGTGTCATTATCTATCAACTACTATGTGATTCTAAAATCTGTAAAGCCAACATCTTAGGAGGGATCCCATAGGTAACTAACGATGTAAATTCCCTATCCAAAGTTTTGAGAAAAATGTTGAATTGCTTCATCCGTTCATCATTTCAACTAAAATTACTTCACAAATCATAATAAGAAGTTTAAATCATTTGATGCACCTATTATACCTACAAAGAGAAATCCTAAGTTTTGTTCAGTTTACCATGACAACTACAAATCTGTCTGTTGTTGGCTCTGGTCCAATATGGGCACCTGCAAATGCAAAACATAAACTGTCAGACAGCATGTTAGTTGAACAAACCTGGGAAACTATAGAAGGTACATCTGGTAGGTAAAAAAACCTGGGTAGCTTGTTCTTAGCAGATGCTTGATAAAAGTTGTTTTACCAGTAGAATATTGACCTAAGAGCATAACCATTGGCTTTGCATCAAAATCACTACTTGTCTGCAACACACACACACACACACACACAAAAGGATTAACAATGTTCTGCATGAAAGGGAGTTATTTTGAACAAAATGAGAAGGAAACAACAATAATGATGGCATAGATTACACAGGAAAGTAGTCATTTCTGTTTCCTAAAGTATCCAGAAAATGGGAATACAGTATGTACCAGCAAAGGGAAGACGAAATCATTGAACTTGTATGTAACTTCCAAAGGCTTCAACTTTTCGATATAAAGTTTTTTCAAGCCATCAATGACAGAAGTAACAGCAGTCAGAGGTATCTGTTTACATATAAAACCATAAAAGGAAAGATCAGCAATAATGATAAATGTGTCATTGACAAAACTAGGGTCAACTGACAGCATTTCTTTATATAGGGAAAGGTCTTAATATTGGCACAAAAATATCTCTGTTGCTTAATAATGCATAATAGAAACACAAGTACTGAGAGCTATGTTGTCTTACAAACATTTTGGTGGACTGTGGGCTTCCTTTTAGACAACTTACATGCATCATATTGTTTCCAAGCTCGTTAACAGACAAGATACAATTAAAATAAATAGTTAACCAGCTACAGAAGCTTACACAAGCTAAACAGGTAAACTTGCTGCCTTTTCCTTTTGGTAACGTAAAAAGACAGATAACTGATCTATCAACTTATGCTCACTAATGAGGATATACCAGAATTTTCCTCAAAAGTTCCTTTGGTGCTGATATGCAATAGACATTCACAAGAGCGATATTCTAGGAGCATACAGAAGAAAATTGTGAAGATGACATGACTACATGAGTATTACCTTCTTTGATGACTTTGAGCTGAACCATTTGTTTGTTAAATGGGATTGTTCCTGAGGGTATCCTGCATGGATAAAAAAAAAGGTTTGTATCATAGATTTCCCCCAAGCATGAATTTCCTGTTAAAGAGTGCATTACTTACCATCCATTTCTGGATCAACCCGCTTCACCAAATGCTTAGATTTCTGAAAGCAGTTGCCATCATATTTACTACAAGGCATTGAGATAAAGCACAAATTCGATACAGAAAAACTGTAAGGGCATAGTAATGCATTACCGCAAGTAGGGCATCCAAACCTTCCATCACAGGTGGATTCAAACTGACCAAATCTGTCAGATATAACCTTAAACTTGTTAGCAGTAAATAAATAAGCATAATGCAATCAAGTAGGCTTGATTTGGAGGCTAGCAACAACCATCGCGTTTAAGGCTATCTTGAGTAATCTCATTCCCTGCTTGTGCCAGAGAGACTAGCTGCCAATTGAAACAAGCCCATTAGTAACGAACAATAACCCAAATCACCTAGTGGAAACAGAGAGCACAACAGAAACATCAAATAGACGAGGGGAAACCTGCATCGCCGTGATGAATTCAGGGAAACCCAGGTACCCCTGCCGTCTGGTGTCCGCGATAGCCCAGACCTTGAATCGCAGCACGGTTGGACAAAAATGGCACATATATAGAAACCAATAGCTCCGCAAGCAGAACAAAACAGGAAGGGATTAGTAGCGAGAGCCAGCACCTGCTTGAGGTCGGCGCGGGAGAGCTTGGACATGCCGAAAAACTTGATCGCGTCGGGACCGGTGATGCGGCCATCCCCGTCTGCAACACCGTCGATTAGAAGACCACATTCAGGCGAACAACAGTGGGAAGGGGATTGGGGATCGAGGGGGAACAGAGCAGAGCAGGGGCGAATCGGACCTGCGTCCGCGAGCGCGAACCACTCCTGGTAGATCTTCTGGTGCTCCTTGGAGCAGCTGCTCGCGGGGTACTGCCCGATCTCCATGGCCGGGCGCGCGGCGGTGGCCGCGCTCCGCTTTACCGCCGGGCGAAGCAAGCAAAACCCTACGACGTGGCCTCACTGTGTGGAAACAGGAACAGAGCTTTCAAATGGGCTACCTGAGCGAGTTCAACATCGACTCGAGGGGGTGGTGCGGCCGTGGAGTTTGGCTCGAACCCACGCGAGGTGGCTGGCGAACGCGTCAACCGTCAAGCGTTGACGCTGCCGTGCCAGCTCGTGGCACGAGGGCCGGATGGGATAAAAGGCCCCGTTTGCTCGGAGGAATTTGGAGAAATTTATAAGAGAAAAATACTATTTTGAATGAAAAAAAAGAAGCGAATCAAGTCAAGTTTAGTCAAGTTTAAGAGCATGCGAACAGAGCCAAAGTGGGAGTGGACTGGATCCTACGTGTCCTATTCTTCTGAGGATCGATCAGTCGATCAGCCCGGGTGTAGTATCAAGAAATCAGATGTGCCGACTCTATCGAACTGTGATCGTCTACTTTTTGTGCACAGATTCTACTATCTCCATAGTATAAAAAATAGCACTTCCATTATTTTTATCCTACTTTAATATATTTATAGTAAAAACAATATATCTAGAAAAGTCAAAATATCTTATAATTTAACATGAAGAAGTATCGTTTTATTTCTATCCTAATTTCTAAGTCAATCATTGTCGGGGACCTAATATTAGGGTATTCAAGGAGGTGGAACTAATAACCATCGAACGTTAAAAACTTCTGGACGGACAAGGGCGCCGCTACGTTCCTTGCCCGAATGACGAGAGTTTGATTCCGCCTCGCCCGACGCCTTTAGGCCAGCTCCACCTCGCCCGAGGGCTAAGGGCTAGTCTCTGCCTCGCCTGAGAGCTTAGGGATTGACTCCGTCTCGTCCGACCCCTGAGGGACGGGCTCGGTCTCGCCCGAGGGACGCCCACAGCACTGCTTCCTGCTCCGACCCCGCGACCGCGGCTCGCGGGAAGCCTGTTCAACGCTCTTCTCCGACCGGCGCACTGAGGGCCGACTGGAGCCATCCGACCAGGGGCTTCCCGTTCGGAGGGAACCAGAAGACGTGCGGAGAAAGGCAAGGCATGGCTCATAAGTCAAAACCACTGTACCAGAGTCCATACCCTGTGCGGGGCAGTACTCTGTAGCCATCCTGACATTCTATAGTGGTATCGACAGTATTGTAGGCGCTTATCATCCTTTCGCACCCACCGAAATGGACAATAAGGCTTGGTAGACGTGAACAACAAGGCTAGGTAGCGTACGCATCCGAGTCCTCTCACTTGTAAAGCCGTCCCCTTCATCTATAAAAGGGAATGTGCTTCCTTCAACGAAGGGACCGACTCTGGACGAATAACACACATCACACACAGTCAAGCTGCTATCAGGCTCTTAACATCCTTTCGACCCTTCCATCAGAGACTTTGGACCAGTCCCTCTCTCGACCGCTTGTACCCCCTACTACGAACCATTTTCGGTGCTAATAACACGAGCAGCAACAGACTGGACGTAGGGACATTCAGCCCGAACCAGTATAAATCTTGTGTCCATTAGCGCACCATCCGGGCCTAACGTGCATAACTATAAATTTACTTGCCGGTGCTTATTCGAAACACCGACAGTTGGCGCGCCAGGTAGGGGACTTTGCATGTTCCAAATCAGGCCTCGGATGGCTAACCACGCAATCAGCTGGGTCCCGGGCGCACGCGTGCATTTCGGTGACCTGGATTTCATCGTCACACTAGGAGGAGAGCTGGCACTGGCCCACGCGGCCGTCCAGTCTCTCCCTCCCATCAACTTCAGCTACCGGAGGCTTGAGGGCTAGCCCGGTGTCTCCCATGGACCCTAGTCGTCCAGAGAGGCCCCGCGCCACATCACACTCTCTCCAGAACGCTCCACACGGCGTGCCTCGACGACATTTTCGTTCGGCCTCCGCAACGCTGCGGCAACCGCTGGTCACCTTCTGGCACTACGCATGGTTCAGCCGCCTACGGACAGCGAGTTCGTGGGGGCAATTGAACATGATCCGGAGACACTCCAAGGGCTCCTCACGGAGGAACCAGAGTCGTCCTCCAGCTCTGACTCCAGTAGGGGGAGCCATTACCCTTCCCGGGAATGCTTCATGGCGCAAACCCCCGAGGGGCACGTCCAAAGCGTCTCTGGAGAGGAGGCAACCCGATAGGCAACCCCCCACAGTTCGCTCGGGCCAGCCAGAACGTTGCCGCCGCGGTAATGCTCCTGCGTGACCTGCCCGAGCCGAACGACCCTCGTGGACGAGCAATCCACCAGAACCTTCGGGCACTATTGGAGACCGCCGCCGTTCAACAAGCGGAGTGCTCCGTATCACGACGCCGACTCGCGACCTCGCTCCCCGTCTAGGGAACAAGGACGCAGCAGATGGGGCACTACACCCTATCATCGCCACAACCACCGATTGCGGCACAAGAAGCCGCAACTGCACCTCGTCTTGACTTGACGGCCACCCTGTGCCGACCGCCTATCTATGCGCGGCTTGGGCCGAACCAAGATGCGCGTAGTGTCGGTCGGAGTCCCAGCCCTGAAGCCTGGAACCACGGACCTTTGTCCAACACCCCCAGCAAGCGCCTTTTCTACCGCGCTTCAACGAGGGCCGCGACAAAGGCAAGGCCAAGCGCTAGGATCAAGACGAAGGCCCCTCCACTCAGAGGGGCAAAAAGAACTAGAAGGATCGGCGCCGGACGAACGACACCACGTTGATCGCCATAGCTGATCGCGCACCCAGGCAGCCCCAACAGGGACTACCTGACCACTTCAACAAACTCATGGATGGTCTATGCCCCAACCACAACTATCCTGTCAATCATCTCTATAAGGACTGCCAGCTCCTCAGGCGCCTGTTGAGGTAGGCCGGCAGGCCAAAGGAAGAAAAAGGTGAGGAGACAGCGACCGAAGAATGGGGCGCGGCGGACAAGGATCCAGACGACTAGAGCACGAAGGGGTCCGATCGGAAGCCTACTGACTGAAGGACAACAACGACGACGCTCTCTCCGACAACCTTGGAACAGCTATGTCTTTTCTTCTCTTCCTAAGTTTTAGTCTTACCTTTACTTAGCGAACGCTCCCGTAAGAGCACCCTGACCCGAACACTTTTTGGCTCGGGGCGCTCGGGGGCTCCACTAGGGGGCTCTACTACCCCTTTGTTTTTGTTTTTACCCTAAGTACTCTTTTGGTTTTGTATAAAGAAACTCCTTCCTACCTGAACAAAAGGGTAGTTCGTTCCTTTGTTTTACCTTACGTAACTTTGCTTTAGAACATTCCGACTGATCGCACCTCGCCTTTTCCTACGGCTACGACCGGCCGAGCCTCGTGGGCCACGCCCTAGGCTCACAAAGTTGCGACCTACGGAACAAACGGGTAGGTACGAGATAGAAAGAAATTTAAAACAAAATTATGCTAAGGGAGAACTAAGGAACGAAAGGGAACAAGCTTCCCCGAACGGAGCAACTCCATCACAAAAACAAAAACCGATTGCAGTCATTAAAACACACATGAACGTTTTACACCAGGGTTCCCCCACGAACTTAAACTTTTTATATTTACTAACTACTTGTATTTAAAAAAAGGTATTAAATCGACCCGCCGACTGCTCCGCCCGACCCCGAGGTCATGGAGTTTGAAGGGGACCCAGCAGCAGAGTTCGACCCTCACAACGACTGGAGAATGCTCTACCTCAACTACCTCCTCCATGACACACTACCGACAGACAAGACGAAAGCTCGACAGCTCGCACGTCGCGCCAAGTCCTTCGTTCTTGTAGAAGGCGAACTCTACAAATGGAGTCACACCGGGATCCTACAGCTCTGTATCCCTAGCGAATAGGGAAAACTTCCGCTGAGCGATATCCGACAGGGCTTCTACTGGCCCACCGTAGTAGCCGACGCCGAGCAAATTGTACGCACCTACGAAGGGTGTCAGTACTACGCTCGGCAAACTCACCTCCCGGCCCAGGCGCTCCAGATGATCCCCATCACATGGCCCTTCGCGGTCTGGGGGCTCGACCTGGTTGGGCCACTCAAAAAGGCGCCCGGGGGCTTCACCCACCTGCTTGTCACCATAGACAAGTTTACAAAATGGATCGAGGCTCGACCGATCTCCACGATCAAATCTGAATAGGCTGTGTTGTTCTTCCTCGACATCATCCATCGCTTCGGAGTACCGAACTCCATCATCACAGACAACGGCACACAGTTCACCGATAGGAAATTCATTCAATTCTACGATGAACAACATATCCGGATCGATTGGGCAGCCATCGTGCACCCCCGGATGAACGGGCAGGTCGAGCGCGTAAACGGCATGCTCCTGCAAGGCCTTAAGCCCAGGATCTTCAACCGGTTGAACAAGTTCAGTGCGCGCTAGCTCGCTGAGCTCCCGGCCGTGCTCTGGAGCCTAAGGACAACTCCTAGCCGGGCCACCGGCTACACACCCTTCTTCATGATCTATGGTTCTGAGGCCGTTCTCCCAACGGACCTTGACTATGGAGCACCAAGAATCAGAGCATACGACGAACAGGGGGCCGAGGCATCCCACCAAGACGCCATGGACTAGTTAGATGAAGCCCGCGACATCACCCTCCTCCGTTCGGCCAAGTACCAGAAGGCGTTGCGACGGTACCACAGCCGACGGGTGTAGGACTGAGCCTTCAACATCGGGGACCTCGTCCTTCGCCTCGTGCAGAGCAACAAGGACCGCCACAAGCTCTCCCTGCCCTGGGAGGGGCCGTACGTCATCGCGGAAGTACTTCGCCCCGGGCGCCTACAAGTTGAAAACCATCAACGGCGAGGTCTTCACCAACGCCTAGAACATTAAGCAGCTACGTTGTTTTTACCCTTAAATAAACGCATGTTTCTTTTTATCAATTTTTGTCTTTACAAAACCCCGATCTTTAGTGACATCCGACCCCTGCAAATTGTGCGGGGCCGGACCTCACTCGGGGGCTGATACAAGTACAAGTATGTTTATCTTGCAAACACTTCCTGTATTATCTTTGAAAACTTTATCTCGTTCTTCTCGTAAACAAGTCCTAAGGACTAAGATTTCGGGAACAAATTTGGAGTACAACTGGTAGGACTACGGGAGACCCACTCCCTAGTGGCTACAACCTCTTTGCTCACCAGCGTGATCAGAACTAATTCACCCGCATTCCTAGTCTTTTGCAACTTGGGCCATGGGACGGCCCAAAAAACTAAAACACAGCAGGGCGGAAGGGTAGTCCAGTCGTCGACCGGAAGGTCTACCCATAAGAACAGGCACTCGCTCTTTAGCTTCTTCGGCCCACCTCTCCGATCGGAGCACTCGCTTCAGGCACCAGCCATCTCCAAGCAGTCTCTCCAATCGGAAGGCTTGGCCCAAAATGCTGCTTCCTGCTCCGACCCCACGACTCCGACCCCGCGACCGGGGCTCACAGGAAGCCTGCTCACCGCTCTTCTCCGACCGGCACACTAAGGGCCAACTGGAGCCATCCAACCAGGGGCTCCCCGTTCGTAAGGAACCAGAAGACGTGCGGAGAAAGGCAAGTGGCCGCTAGAAACTCCCATACGACATCAAGAAGTATTTGCAGTTTTACTACATGTACTACTGCGGCCGCCGCGCCAAGCTCTCCATCGGCAACGTCCGGGCAGGTACACGGGCCAGTTCGTCTACTACGGCCACCGCATCATGCTCTCCATCGGCAACATCCCACCGCGCCACGGGATCTTCGAAGGCACCGTCATCTGCAACATCGAGCACCACGCCGGCAAATGCGGTGCCCCTCTACCAGGGCATTCAGGGACTATGCCATCATCATCAGCTCCAACCCCAACAACGACGTTGGGGCAGGAGGTGCTTCCCGCCGAAGGAAGGCCGCAACGAACGACGGCAAGGTCGACAATGCTCGGTGCCCTCTAGTGCCCCACCTCCATCGGTGGTGGTGGTGCGCCCATAGCAAGGGCGGCTCACACTGTCTCATCTACGTGGGATGACCTCCAGCTCAACATCGCGCTCCGGATTCACAAGCAGACCTGTGAGTTGTTCTCTCCCTCGCATCACCCTCTCTTACTCAGGGACCGCCACATTCGGTGGAAAGGAAGGAGAAGTGGTGGCGGCTCAAAGGCTGGCTAGGAATGGGGCAAGAACTCCTCTCCCCCTCCCTATTTAAAGAAGGGGCACAATAGCGGAGGAAAGGCGAAAGAAATTTGAGGGGACGCGCTGGAAACGATGGGATGCGCTCTGGTCGATGGGATGCCACCTGGCAGGCCCATGGAACAACCCAACGATGGAACCTCCCTCCAGGGGGAGTCTAACAGGCCTCCTGGGTCGATCGGGCGGCCCAGGCAAAACAACGAACGAACGACCAATTGAAAGATAAGTACCCATGTTTACTTACTTTGAGTATTAAATTCTTTACCGGGCCTCCGACCCAGCAACGGCAGGGGCACGGACATCGCTCGGGGGCTGCCGAGGGCGCATGTTTGTTTAAACACCCTCTTAGCCCGACCCCTCCTTATGTTTGGGAAACCAAAAGCATGGCGTGTGGGAATACAACGATGAGTACAACTGGACGAACCACCAGACCCTACGCCTCGACGGCTACGGTGTTTTTTTGGTTCACCAGCATAATCGCATTCACAATTCCTCACACTAAGAGCCTTAGCTCCTGCCTTCCTGAAAGGAGTTTGGAGGGGTCCGCCTGCAGAGCCCCTTTCGAGGGAAAGGCTGGCAGATCACATAAAAATCAATCGCAAAAACAAAAGTAGCGATACTTATGCAAGTTACGCCGGCCTCATCGAAAACGTCAGACCCGAACCTGGCTCGGACATGTCTGGTAGGAACTTCCCACAGCTCATACCACCAAGGTAACGTTACCGACCCCCGCTTTCGTCTCGATTAAACTATATGTTAAATTCATGCATTCAAACATTGCATATGCAAACCCTTGCATCTCAACGCTTCGTGTCACGTCACGAAGCGGTAGCCGCCTCATTCAATATGAGCGACGCCTGACTGGGGTTCGAAGGCCGGCCCGCGAAGGGCTCGAGGCCGCCTCGTGTCAAACAGAGCCAGGGGAGAAAAACCGAAATGAGCCCCAGCGGCCTTGCCCGACCCCATTTAGAAGTGGATAGGGACATCTCGACCTTTCTCGTTCGATTCTAACCTCGAGCCAGACCCACAGAATCTCCATCGAGGAGAGCCAACGGGCCGCCTAAGCCCAACAAATGGCTCGGGCATCTACCGGGAGGCGGGTTCAGAAGTAGTAGAATGCCACATGAGGGCTCTACCGACCCCATCAGCGAATGATGGATCCGGATTCCACATGAACATACCTGTTAGCAAGCTCATTGAGCGCGACACTCGAGCCATCAAGGCAAGTGTCATCAACTCAGCCCCTCCGGCCACGAAAACTGAGGACGGGGTAGCGCACGAAAACATGGCCGACCCCTAGCAGACCCTCAAGGGCTCGAGGGCTCGAGCCACTTGATCCAAGATCGAGAGACCGAGGTTCGATGGCTGACCAGCGAAGGGTTCGAGGCCGCCTCGTGTCGAACAAGAGCTAGTGGAGAAAACACAGATGAGCCTCAACGGCCTTTGCCCGACCCGCGTTAAGGTGAATAGGGTCATCTCAACCTTCTTGTTTAATCCAGCCTCTAGCCGAGCCCATAGAAACCCCATTGAGGGGGAATCTATTGGAAGGTAGGCAAAGGAGTAACGGAACACCCCCCGAGGGCTTTGCCGACCCTGCCGCGAAGCAAACGGGATCGGATTCCGTCCGAACATCCTCGTTAGCAAGCTCATAACGCACGGTCACACAGCGATCATCAAAGTCCTAGGTAAGAGGTACGAGTAAATACAAATGTAAGTTTGCCTCCCTCGCTCTGGTCTCCAGTAACATCCGACCCCAGCAACTGCAAGGGGTCGGATCTCACTCGGGGGCTGATAAAGGTATGGGTACCTCCTTTCTTTTTTTGAAAAAATATTACATTTGACCTCCTCTTCGCATCAAGACTAGGGGCAGTTACATTTGACCTCCTCTTCACATCAAGACTAGGGGCAAGGTTCGGTGGAACAAACTGGTAAGACCGCAAAAGGCCCACGCCCAGACAGCTATGGTAATTTTGCTCACCAGCACAATCAAGTTTCCCCTAAAAAAACCTCGGGCCCTATGGTCTTAACAAACGGAAGGGTCGATTGTCTAAATCTTTTTCATCGCAAAAAGAGAAGGTAAGATCAAAACAAACGAAATGAGACTTACGCAACCATTTCCAGGACACAAAAGCACTGACACTTGTTCACATGTTACAAATAAGTGTTTATCAAACCAATTCCACTAACTACTTCCGCGAAGGGAGAACCTCTTCTTTCAGCTTGTCCGCTAGGTTCTGCGCAAGGGGAGCCATCGCCTTCTCCATCTCATCTAGCTCAGCGTCTTCATAGACAGGCGCGAAGCCTTGGCTCATCACCCCCAGGTTGATCTCCTAAGCATAATGGGAATGGGCGACAGTGAAGACCTGGGTGATCCCGAGGCAAAAGGCGCTCTCCTCAAGCTGGCCCACGTGCACCGTGATACCAGTAGCACAGACCGCGAGGGAACCAGCCCCCTCCTCTTGCGTCACCCACAGGTCGTCACAGACCGCCAGGACAGTGGAAGACAGGCGATCATACTCATCACCTTCGACTTGAAGAAGCCCCCACGCCTCGGCGAGATCGGCGCGCAGACCAGCAGAAACTTCCTCAGTATCCAGCCATCGGGCCACCTCGACTCCAAGATCCGCCCAGCGTGCCTCGGCCTCCCGACGCGCTTCGTCGCGCTCTCAAATGGCCCGATCGACCACCATGGCATCCTGGTTTGCCTTCTCCTACAACGTCGCGGACCTCTCCTCAGCCTTCAGCTTGAGGTCCCGCTCCGTCTACAGCTCCGCCAGGAGCTTGCCGGCCCTAAATAAAATTCCCGCGAACGGAATACCACGTTTCCCTTAAAAATATCTAGTTGACAAAAAACAAAGTCTTACGGCCTTACCCGCGGAGGGTCCGATACTACCCCCGGGTGACTCTACTCGAATCACCCGGGGGCTCGGGGGCTACACCCATCAGGTGCGCTCACGCGCACCCTCTAGCGAATTAACTCCGACGAAATCGAATACATCCCCCGGGCGACTCTACCCGAATCACCCAGGGGCTCGGGGGCTACACCCATCGGGTGCGCTCGCGCGCACCCTCTGGCGAATTGACTCCGATGAAA
Organism: Miscanthus floridulus; assembly: GCF_019320115.1. NCBI lineage: Eukaryota > Viridiplantae > Streptophyta > Magnoliopsida > Poales > Poaceae > Miscanthus > Miscanthus floridulus. Next base: position 120,684,571 of record NC_089597.1, on the reverse strand, counting down.
TCGAATACATCCCCCGGGTGACTCTACCCGAATCACCCGGGGGCTCGGGGGCTACTGTCGGGGACCTAATACCGCGGTACCCAAGGAGGTGGAACTAATAACCATCGAACGTTAAAAACTTCTGGACGGACAAGGGCGCCGCTACGTTCCTTGCCCGAATGACGGGAGTTTGGTTCCGCCTCGCCCGATGCCTTTGGGCCAGCTCCACCTCGCCCGAGGGCTAAGGGCTAGTCTCCACCTCACCCGAGAGCTTAGGGATTGACTCCGCCTCGCCCGACCCCCGAGGGACGGGCTCAGTCTCACCTGAGGGACGCCCACAGCACTGCTTCCTGCTCCGGCCCCACGACTCTGACCCCGCGACCGGGGCTCGCGGGAAGCCTGCTCACCGCTCTTCTTCGACCGGTGCACTAAGGGCCGACTGGAGCCATCCGACCGGGGGCTTCCTGTTCGGAGGGAACCAGAAGACGTGTGGAGAAAGGCAAGGCATGGCTCATAAATCAAAACCACTATACCAGAGTCCATACCCTGCGCCTCGATAGGAAAAGTACTGCCAGGGAACGATAGGATGGATGCTTTAGACCCTTCCAGGCATAGCAGAGCCTAAATAGTGTTGTGGGCACGTGCTCTTCGCCCTACAGAGTTGTGGGCGCCGCCTTCAGCCCTTGGGCACGGAACCCGACGTAGACATACGACAACCACTACGGTCCAGAAAAAGACTCGCGTCCTCCACAAATGACGGATATGATATCACCACGATATGATCCCAAGGGAGCGGCATCCGCTTCATGGCCCCTCGGGTCCACCAGATCGGAGTATTCGCTTCAGCCTCAGGACGCCCCCTCCGATCAAAAGGCTTTGCCCACAGCACTGCTTCCTGCTCCGACCCTACGACTCTGACCCCGCAACCGGGGCTCGCGGGAAGCCTGCTCACCGCTCTTCTTCGACCGGCGCACTGAGGGCCGACTGGAGCCATCCGACCGGGGGCTCCCCGTTTGGAGGGAACCAGAAGACATGCGGAGAAAGGCAAGGCATGGCTCATAAGTCAAAACCACTGTACCAAAGTTCATACCCTGCGCGGGGCAGTACTCTGTAGCCATCCTGACATTCTACAGTGGCATCGACAATATTGTAGGCGCTTATCATCCTTTCTCACCCACCGGAATGGACAACAAGGCTTGGTAGACGTGAATAACAAGGCTAGGTAGCATACGCATCCGAGCCCTCTCACTTGTAAAGTCGTCCCCTTCATCTATAAAAGAGGATGTGCTTCCTTTAATGAAGGGACCGACTCTGGACGAATAACACACATCACACACAGTCAAGCTGCTATCAGGCTTTTGACATCCTTTCGACCCTTTCATCAGAGACTTGGGACCAGTCCCTCTCTCGACCGCTTGTACCCCCTACTACGAACCATTTTCGGTGCTAATAACACGAGCAGCAATAGACTGGACGTAGGGACATTCAGCCCGAACCAGTATAAATCTTGTGTCCATTAGCGCACCATCCGGGCCTAACATGCATAACTATAAATTTACTTGCCGGTGCTTATTCGAAACACCGACAATCAGATATTCCATAGTTTGAACAAATTTATAAAAAAATACAGATATACACTCCCTCATATACCTTTTTGAGTATATAGTGGTACAAAATACATATACAATGAAAATATATCTTATAATAAAATCTAGTTTAAAATGGTTTGACTATTTTTTTCGTTTAGCGAGCAACTCCATGAGCTTTGTAGGAGCATCTCCAAGAGTTTCCAAAACCCACTCTCAATCTTGATTTTTTGGCAAGATTTAAAAACTGCTCTCTAACAACTCTCTATCTCAACTCTCAATCTTTCTGCACTTGGAAAAATCGACCTGATTGAGCCGATATATACATGCATATTCATGGACCAATCCGAAGGTGGAAAGACGTAGAGAAGAACAAAGAGTAAGAAAAGGGTTCCTGGTGCAAATGTATAAGAAAAAAAGTATAAAAATAGTTAGGATAATTTATAAATAGTCTAGAATTTTTTATGCAAAATTATATTCTATATCTTAGGATTCAGATTTTGAAAACCGTTGGAGGAACCAACAAATATGTGCCTAACTCTTTTTTAGGCACTTGAAAAACTCATTGATTTATCAAAAAAAAATTGGAAACTATTTGAGATGCTCTAAATGAACTCCCAATTTAACTTTTTTACAAAAAAAAAGAAAAAGAAAAAATACCCATCCAACATCTTGGTAGAACAATTCCTTTATTTATTTTTTCTCAAACAACAATTCCTTATTAAAAATAAAAAGTTTCTAAAACTCCTCTCCAACTCCAACTCGTAACTCTCGTGTCGGATAACACCCAGCTGGCTGAGGCTAGCCCTGGCATTTGGTAGAGGTAACCCTAACCTAGGCACCTAGCTATGACTGGACGAAAGGGTGTATAAAAAATATGTATAAATATGTCGAACGATGAACAATTCTTTTATTTTTTTTGTTGCAATTAGTTTTATACGTGAAATAGTTTTGTCGGTCGACAAATAGTAGATTTTATATGTAAATGTCAAATTTTTTTTTGTTGTGCTCTCATATTTTTGGTACAAAAGTATATAATAATATATATACATCTAATCTAATCTAACATCAATGATAGGCGTATTGCAGTACAGTTAGCGGAGACCGACTTATCCAAACGAATTCATATTATCAATCTCTTGGAGATGGGACCTGACACAAATTTGCTTTGATCTCCGCCATGATTTTTGTAAACTCTTTGCTTGTTTGGGTGGTCCGCCACACCGCGGATGCGATGGGATATGGGGGTCAAAATTCAAAATAAAATGTGGTTTTAAGATTCAAGAAACAATGAATCCAATTCCTCCTAGAGGTAAAATGCCTGGTCTGTCTTGACCAAAAGGTAGAGACAAAACTTTACATGGAAATGGGTTTCCCAATTTCAATGACATGTAGAGGAACCATGATGGTATACCACCGTATATAAGCAAACTTCCCCTGTCTACAAACCATGATATAGTAAGCTGTGGAGGAAGAGGCCATTGGATCTTGCACGTTTAATGGTCATCCGAATCCAAGGCCTTAAACTTGCGTCGTAGTTGGATGATTTCATGTACAATCCAAACTACACCGATGCAATACATCCAAGTTCCGAAGGTGTAGAGGCGCTCAAGGAACTTCCCAATGTCGCGCTGACTGTGAAGAGTGAATGAAAGAATAAGACACTCAGAATCTAGATAGAAGGAAAAAAAACATATTTGTTGAATGGAAGACGATATTTTAGTACAGAGCACAAATTTACCTTGAGCAATAATCGCATTCACATCGTTCTACTGCTTTCACCTTTGGACACTTATCATTTCCTGGTGCACTGGAGCACCTTTTGAATGAATTCATCTGCAGCAAACACACCAACCCAGACTCTTCCTTCTCAATGCAAGATTTATTGGGATATTTCAACCGAACAAGATGAAAAAGGTAATTCTTCTTTATTTATTTCAGAGCAGGAGCCAGATTCGACAATAGTTTTTGAATCGTCCTTCAAAAATAAAGAAACAAACGTAATCCATATTCAAAAATTGTTTTTTAAAGAGGATATGGCTTAAATGTCCTACTAGTATTTATGCCTTATTAGTTGGACCATCTCAGCATGCATCAAGCTAGGAGCTGAGGTTCTCTTGTCTTGAAAGTGAAGAGGCATGCTAATAGTTGCCAATCAATCATTAAAACAAGTTATATCATTGTTGCTATCAAAAGTTTAACTTATCGGCGAGACATCTCTTTTGTAAAAATATTTGCTTAGGAGATCTTTTTAGTATGTTTTCTTTAGATGAACCTTTTAAGTAAGAATGTAAGTGTTGGGTTCATAAACCCGTGGTCCCCAATAGATCCGCTTCCCTGCAAAACCCGGCCCAGCAGGCGGCGCAACGACAACGCGCGCCTGGGCCAGCCCAGATACATAATGACAGGCTGGGACAACGATCCGGTCCCCGACCGGAAGGCCTGGCCAAGGTGGGACCGTAGTCCGGCTCCGACCTCCTTCTCTGACCGAGGATACGCCAGACCTTTGCTCGCTGCTCTTTCCCGACCGACACCGTCGGGATCGACTGGGAACGACTGACCGGGGACGCCCTCTCTGTGAGGGCTCGAGAATCAGGCGGAGCAGATAAGGTAAGACGCTCAAGCAAACCGCAATACCGAGGGCCGTACCCTGCCATGCCCTGCGCACCTGCACGACGGTGCCACCAGGCCATGCTAGACAGGCACTATACAACCTTCCAGACGCGTCAGAGCACAAACAATATTGTAGGCGCCGACGTTTGCCGTACCTGGCGAACACGGAGAGTCTGCCGGATGCGTCTGAACATAATCAGTATTGTGGGCATCGATAACCGTCTCGTACCCGATAGCGTGGGCAACAAGACTAGGTAGCACACGTATACACACTCTCTCTCTAACTCGTAAGGCCATCCCCTTCAACTATAAAAGGGGATGAGCTCTCTCCTAAAAACCTCTCTCGAAAAAAGAAAATGCTAGACGACTCGACGACCTGAGGACTTAAACAGCTCAATAGCTCTAGAACTCGACAGCTACACAGAGCATACGCTCCAATACTCAGCGCACGTTAGAGCACCGGTCACTCTCTGCCATTCGGTTCAGAGTCCGACCGGGCCTTTAACACCCCCTTCTTATTTTTACTCGTTTGTAACCCCACAGCAAACTTCGAGCACCTGGACTCAGGAATAAAGTCACCGACCGACTGAAACTGGACGTAGGGCACGTTGCCTGAACCAGTATAAATCATGTGTCATTGCGTGCTAGGCCACATCCGATCACAACGTACGACAAAACTATAAATATTTACTTGGTCACTTTTCGCGTCGACAGTAAGATTGGTAACATGGCTGCTGTTATTTAGGAATCTGATTAAAACTGTATCCACGTTACTATTTTATCAATTAATCACACAAAATCCAACAATGCAAGGACGTTAGAATGGTCTGTAACAACATGTGCTACAAATCTTTTGACAAGTGTTTTTATCGGTTCCTCCTGTACGCTTGGTAGTCAATTGAGAAGTGTTCAATTAATGCTGTTATTACAGAAAGAAGCGTGAGTGCAACAGTATACCTGAAGAACGTTTTCAGCGGTAGAAGGGCGTGAAGCAAAGTTTCTTTTTCCATGAATTAAAGAAGTGCCGGGCAGGGCCTGATGAGTGAAAAAGTGTGATCAGAATCCAAGAAAACGGACAAGGAGAGATCAAACAAGAAGTAGTGGCTCCTACTAGTAGTACCTTCCATGAGCTCGTCTTGTTATGGCTTAGTTTATTATCAAGCTGGTTTAGCTCGGCTCGTTATACTAACGAGTCAGAGGCTCAGCTCGGCTCGGTTCACTTGGCAGCTCGAGCTGGCTCGTTTAGCTCGCGAGCTAACTTAATTTTTTTTCCTCCTATTGAAGTTATTCATACAGCAAAAGACAGAGACAAGTACTGATTTGGAAAAAGCAAAATAAATAAGAAGACAGATGATTTGATGCTGGTTTGAGAAAATCAAAAAAATAAAAATAAAAGCGAATGCTTGTTGCTTTGCGTTGGCTTGCAAGGGAGTAAGCAAAACCGCGATTCCAAGGCCCTAGCCTGCAATAGGCGTTGGGCAGGGATGGAGCTAATGGCAGGGCAGGGCGGACTCGAGCCCCTCAGGCACGTGGAGCCCCCCTCAAGCCCCCCTAAAAATTTCACGTATATATGTATATAATAGGAGGGGCTGATATGTTTTGGGCCTAATTTTAGGAGAGGCTGATATGTTTTGGGCCCAATTTTATAGAGAATAGGGTATTATTAAGTCAAATCCGAAGGCCCAATAGCCAATAGTGAATAGTGAAATAAGGTAAGAAACCCTATCAATCCCACATTCCCAACGTAACCCCTGCCCTTCCCCCGATATCCATCGCGAGCCTCCCGTCCCCGACCCCAAACGGACAGCGACGGAAACCATAACCCTAACCCTTCCCCCGATAGCTGTCGCGAGCCTCCTGTCCCCGACCCCAAACGGACGGCGGCGGTTTCCCTGTTCCCTAGTTCTATCGGTGACCGGTCTACCCTGACTCGGCGACTCCCCAGTCCCCACACCACGAGGACGGACAACGGCAGGCGAGCGGACACCGCTGCGGCGTGAGCGCAGGCCGCGCAGCCCGGCGGCCCGCAACGGCGCAAGCAGGCGCGACGCTCTTGGGGACATGGTGGCCGACGGAGCAGCCGAGTAGGACATCAGGTGATTTTTCAATTTTAACTGTGAATGTGAGAGCAGGAGTCTATGATTGAAAGGTTGAATGTTTGATTCATGATAGATTTCAATTTTTAGATTTTCGGTATGTCAAAAAGAACTTTGCGCAACTACTATTCAAGTTCAAGTGGCAGCGGCTCAACTGCACATACTAATGAGAGCACAAATCAACCCAAGAAACCTAGGAAAGAGTTTAGTCATTCAAACCTAATTGCTGACCCTGGAAAGCGCAAACCAATCGATTCTTATGAACCAGAAATTAGAGACCAAGTAAAGAGAGCATATGCTTTAAGTGGTCCAACCCAACCTCATGAATTTCCATTTCCTCGTAAATATATGGGTGGTGAATGGAGATCATTTCAAAAGACTTGGTTTGATGAATTTGATTGGCTAGAGTATAGTGAGTCCAAGGATGCTGCTTATTGCTTATATTGCTATCTCTTCTTTAATTCGGCAAAGGCTGAAAAATTTGGAAGTACTATCTTTGCACATCAAGGTTATGTGAATTGGAAGAACGCTAAGGATACTTTTCATAAGCATGGTGTTTGCAAGACTCATGCAGAGGCTAGACTGAAGTGTGACGACTTTATGAACCAAAGGACAAGTGTTGGTCGAAAATTAGTTGATCGAGGTAAGCACGGAGGAAGAAAAACGATATGAGATTCGTTTGACATCTTCTTTAGATGTTGCAAGATTTCTCATATCGCAAGGGGAACCTTTTCGTGGAGATGATGAGAGTTCTACTTCTCTCAACAAGAGTACATTTAGAGAGATGGTTGACTGGTATAAAGATAAGGTAGATATAGTGAAGGACGCATATGACAAAGGTTCTAAAAATTGCCAGATGTTATCTCCTGATATACAAAAGGATCTTGCAAAAGCTTGTGAAGAGAAAGTCACAACTAAGGATGAAAACGGTACGGAAATATCCCGTACCGAACCGCATCGTTTTCTACATTTAATCCGATCGAATTCGTATTTTCGAACAAATTCGAATTCGGTTCGAAATTCGGAACACCAAATTCGAAATCGGAACGAAAACGGTTTAGACATTTTTTTGACCGTTTTCTACTTTTCTACTTTTAATTCGAAATATCCCAAATTCAAAATTCGGTTTTGAAATTCGGTTTAAACCAAATTTGGCCCACTACAAGTCCAACCTTAGAAAAATTATATCTTTTTCATACGATCTCGGATGAAGATGATTTTTATATGAAAATTGTAGCTCTCGACGAGATCTACAACTTTCTAGTTCTTAGTTTTTTTTTCATTTGATGTCTTGAAGATGTTAAAAAAAAATTAAACAAAGTCAGCGATATATTAATCGCGTACAAGCGCTTGTTGCCTTAAAAAAATCATATCTTCCTTATATTGTGTCGAATGGAGATACTTTTTAAAAAAGTTGTAGGACTTGTTAATTATTATGTACTTGTTAATTGTTATGCACTTGGTCCTATATGTCAATATTCCGTATTGATTTTTCGTATACCAACCGTGTTCGACATAATTCCGCTCGAATTAGTTCGTTTTCGAAATTTTTGATATTCCATAAGTTCGTGTTCGTTTTCGTGTCCGGCTTTACCGCTTTCGTTTTTGTTTTCGTATTCAAATGTAGAAGTAGAAAACGATTGAGAGATTTTCCGACCGTTTTCATCCCTTGTCACAACTGTCATTATGGATGAGATTCGAGGTAGAAAATTCTCGGTGCTTATTGATAAGTCTAGAGATGTATCAATAAAAGAGCAAATGACAGTGATTCTAAGGTTAGTACTCCACAATTGCAATTTGTGCATAGATTTTATTATAATTATTTCTACAATTATACTAACAAATAAACAAATGTGCCGTGCAGGTTTGTGAATGATAAAGGGCAAGTGGTGGAGAGATTTCTTGGACTTCAGCATGTTCAGAGTTGTACAACTATTGCATTGAAAGAAGCTTTGGTTAGTATGCTTTCAAGTCACAATTTGTCTATTTCTATGCTTCGTGGGCAAGGGTATGATGGAGCTTCTAATATGAGAGGTGAATTTAATGGGGTGCAGAAATTGATTCGTGATGAAAATCCTTATGCTTTCTATGTGCATTGTTTTGCCCATCAATTACAACTAGTGATTGTTACTGTGTTCGACTTCTAGTGCAGATATTGCAGATTTCTTTAACTATGTTCCTTTAATAGTCAGCAATGTGTGTGCATCTTGTATGAGAAAAGATGCCTTGCTTGCAAAGCATCATGATGTGTTGCTAGAAAAGATTGAGAAGGGTGAGATTATGACGGGAAGAGGTTTAAATCAAGAAAGTAGTCTAGCTAGCCCAAGAGATACTAGATGGGGTTCCCATCTTAAAACTTTGCTTCGCATTTTGGTGATGTGGGTGGCTATCATAGATGTGCTTGAGATAGTGAAGAAAGATTCCTTTAAACCAACAAATAATGGTGGAGCTTTAGGTTTAATTGGAAAAATGGAGAACTTTGATTTTGTGTTCATCCTGCATTTGATGATAGAATTGTTGAGCATGATAGATATTTTGTCACGTGCTTTGCAAAGGAAGGATCAAGACATAGTTGAAGCAATGCATTTGATCACGGATGTGAAAGATAGCTAGCAGGATATGAGGGAAAATGGATGGGAGCCATTACTCAAAAAAGTGAAAACATTCTGTGAGAAGAATGAGATTGAAGTGCAAGATATGGATAAGGAAATAAATGTTAGAGGTACATCTAGACGAAGAAAGCAAAAGGTAACAAACATGCATTACTATCATGTTGAGATTTTTCTTGTCGCCATTGATGCCATCATGACTGAGCTAAATCATCGGTTCAGTGAAATTAGTTCAGAGTTATTAGTATGTATGGCTGCTTTTAACCCAAGGAACTCCTTCTCTAATTTTGATGTTGACAAACTTGTGAGGCTTGCTAAAATTTATGCCGAGGATTTTGATATTGGTGAGCTTGCTGTTTTGCCCAGCCATCTTAGACAGTTTGTCAACCGTGCTAGAAGAACTCTAGAATTTCTTGGATGCAATGAACTTGGAAAAGTTGCTAAAATTATGGTCAAGACTAATATGAACACATCTTATAAATTGGTTTATCGTCTCATTGAGCTAATCTTGATACTACCGGTGGCAACGGCTTCAGTTGAGAGGATATTTTTAGCCATGTCTATTATAAAGATAGATTTGCGTAGTAAAATGGGTGATGGATGGCTCAATGACTTGATGATATGCTATAGTGAGATGGAGATATTTAGAAAGATTGATAATGAAAAGATCAAAAAGCGGTTTCAAGAGATGAAAAAGCGTCGTATGTTATTGCCTAAAAAATTAGTGGTACGATCTATTATCTTCTAAATTCATAATTTGGAGGTCCATATATATGTTTGACTAATCAATTTTGTCTATCTCTGTAGATTGCTACTTCGGATGAATAATGTGTCAACATCAGGAGCCGTTTATTAGCTTCGTAATTGGACCTTTTGGTACGAATGAACTGCATCCTTTATTTTTCATGATGTACTTTGTGAATTTCATCATTAATCGATGTTTCAAATATAAGATTACTTTAAGCTATTATATATTTGTCTATTGTGAGTGGTCATAGTAGAGCTAAGTCGTTGTAGAACTTTTGTTCAGCCCCCCCCCCCCCCCCCCCCTCCCTCCCCCTAAATTTTTTTTTGGCTTCATCCCTGGCGTTGGGCGACTTACGCATGTGCCACGTGCAGCGGCTTAAGAGGGGAACAGCCGAGCGTGCATGTGTTTATTTGGTGACCATCGAGATAGCTGGAACAGAAGATTCCCTAGCGTCTTTTTTTATTCCTGTTATTCCTGGACGTGGTTGAAACTAATTTTCAATCAATTCCAATTCTATTTCCTCAGATGCTGTGCCTTTTGAGGACTATGAGGATGACCAGAAGGCTGAGGAAACTGAGGAGCTTGGTAATTACGAAGATGATTTGAGAGGTTTCATTGTGGATGATGATGAAATTGATGGGAATGGCCAAGTTGTAAGGTGTGATTCGTTGTGTTTCTATCATTCACCAACCAGTTCCATGTCTTTGTCACTTTGCAAAATTACATATTACTGTGTTCACTCCAAGTAATATGTACAATGGCATATACTTGTAGAAGGATGAAGTTTAAAAAGAAGGTACCACGACAAGCAGCAGGTGTATCATCATCTGCTCTACAAGAGGCCCAAGACATATTTGGTGAGGTTGATGAGATGTTAGCACGAAGAAAGCAAGGGCTTGAGAGGGAGGCTTCTAACTCAGGTGAGTTAAGAGGGAAGAGGCTTGAAGACGAGTTTGAGCCATTTATTCTTCAAGAGAAGTATATGACAACAAAAGATGGGCAAATAAAAGAAAATGAATTGCCTGAGAGGGTGCAGGTATGTACCAGCTAACTTGATTTTCACTAAATATTGATTTAGTTTAAGACCATATGATTAGTTTCTTTTTCTTTATGACAGTTGTCTTATGAGTTGACTGGCGATCCTCCGACGGATAACACGATGATAGAGGAAGAAAGTTTATGGATACACAGCCAACTAACTGGCGATGGGTTTCTGTTCTTTTTCGGTGATGAATTGAACAAGGATATTGACCAGAAGGACATTGCTAACGTTTTGACCATGCTGCATGTCAAAAAATTTGAAGTATGCAAATTTTGTCCAAATCTGCTTCACAATTTATTATGCTTGCTCGTCTGACTTAGTCTTTGTTACCTGTCAGATTCCATTCATTGCAATGTACAGAAAGGAGAAATGTTCAAGCCTGCTAAAAAATCTTGATTCTTATCAGGGTAATGAATATGATGTGCCCAAAATGAGGTGGCATAAGGTAAGTATTCTTCATGACAAATTGGTTCCTCTCCCTGAACTGACCAACTATTTGCAATTACTGACGCAAATCTTGTGTTCTAACAGCTGCTCTGGGCAGTTCAGACCTTAGACAGAAAGTGGCTACTTCTTCAGAAGCGCAAGGTTGCTTTAGAGTTGTACTATGAGAAACGATTTGATGATGAGAAACAGAGGATAGAAGATGTCACAAGGCAGGAACTTAACAGGCAACTTTATAATTCTATCATTGATGCACTAAAGGATGCTAAATCTGAGAAAGAGTTGGAGGATGTTGATGCAAAGTTCAATTTACATTTTCCTCCTGGTGAAGTTGAAGGACAATTCAAACGTCTAAAAAGGAAATCCTTGTACAGGATCTGTCACAACGCAGGGTTATGGGAGGTTGCCAAGCAATTTGGGCACAGTTCTGAGCAATTTGGTCACCATCTAACATTAACAAAAATACCTGTATGTGATCTATGTTGACACTTATTTTTAGAACAATACTTCCTGTTTTTTTGACGTAAGAATTCTGCCTGTGCAACCTACCCATTGTTTGCATATATTTTAATGCCCTAGAAAATTCTTTTATACAAAAAATCATCCCAAGTTTGACACTTTACGTGTAATATGATTCTTCAGGATGTTGGTGAGCTTGATAGCAGGAAAGATTCTCCTGAAGTGGTTGCTGCAAATTTCACATGTGCAATGTTTGAAAGGCCACAAGATGTTCTTCGCGGTGCGAGACACATGGTATTTAATAGACCTCAAAATATTGACCGTTTTTTGTAGGGCACAAAACTTTAGTTGATTGATTTGAGCTGACAACAACATCCCATGTCCCCTTGTTTCTTCTTTGTTATCAGGCTGCAGTTGAGATAAGTCGTGAGCCAATTGTAAGAAAGCATATTCGAGGCATCTTCATGAATAAAGCAGTTGTGTCAACATGTCCCACACCTGAGGGCAATACGATCATAGATCCATATCATCAACTATCGGGTGTTAAGTGGTTGAGAGAAAAAACCACTTGATAAGTTTGTAGATGCACAGTGGCTTCTTATTCAGAAAGCAGAACAAGATAAGCTTCTCAAGGTTACTGTAAAATTGCTAGAAGATGCTAAGAATGAACTGATGTCTGATGCACGTGAGAATTATCTAAGTGACTGTGTCAGCAAGTCTGCACAGTTGTGGTATGAGCAACGAAAGATGATACTAGATGATGCCTTCTTCAGTTTCCTTCTTCCATCAATGGAAAAGGAGGCTCGATCACTGTTGACAGCAAAAGCTAAACATTGGCTCCATATGGAATAATATGGGAAACAGTTGTGGAACAAGGTAACTGTTGCTCCTTGGAAGAAGGAGGAGGATGCTGACATTGATTTGGATGGCGAATCAGAGTTGAGAGTTATGGCCTGCTGCTTGGGTCCTGGGAAGCCATCAATCACCTTTGTAATGTTAGACTCATCAGGAGAATTGGTTGATGTTATACATGTGGGTTCTATCAGTAACAGGTCTCAAGGTGTCACCGAGGAGCAGAAGAAGAAGAATGGTCAGCAACGACAACAACTTTTAAAGTTTATGACTGATCATCAACCACATGTTGTGTGTGTAGGAGCATCAAACTACAATTGCAGATAACTCAAGGATGATATTTATGAGGTATTATTCTATCTTATTTGTGGGTATACAAATTCATTTCTAGTCACATTAGAACATGTAATATGTTTCTTCCAGACTTATATAGTCGCACCTGCACAAAGGTCTTTAAGTTGGCTGTTGGCCCCAGACTGATGAGTTTCATATTACCATGCTGTTGTACAATACGGCCACTTTATGAACAGGGTGTTATTGTCAGCATTCGCAGAGGATTTATAGCATCTGGTTTTATAGTTGTGTTATCTTCCGAGTTCAGCGTGCTGTTGCAGAACATAGTATCAGGCTATCAGCTATTGTCTTTGCTGCACACAGTTTTTATTATTATGGTTTTGTTACTCTCCTGATTTCACCTTGTAGGATGTCACAATCTTGTTCCTTAGATGCATCAAGGCAACCCATTAGGTTTTATGAAGCATATCAGGTTCAACTGCTGGGTGAACGTATTTCCAGTGCTTGTGTGTATATAATAGCTAGTTGGTTAAATTTTCAGTTATTCTGTCTGTTTGGACTGTCCTGCAACAGTACTAGGTGGAAGTTCATTTTTAAGCTTTATAATGCTCTCATTGCTAACATTAAATTGGCATTTATCCTTGTGACAGGTTATTTACAAGGGAATCGTAGAAGATAATCCCAGAGATGTTATCCCTCACATGAAAAATCTTAGCATCGTCTATGGTGATGAGTCTGTGCCTCGCTTGTATGAGAACTCTCGAATATCTTCGGATCAACTTCCTGGCCACTCAGGTATAGTAGTTATAGTAGCAACATGGTGATCTACTGTTACTTCTGTTCAGTAACTTACAAACAGCTGTTACCTCAATCATTATACAGGCATTGTGAAGAGGGCTGTGGCACTTGGACGTTACCTTCAGAATCCATTGGCAATGATTGCTACACTATGTGGACCTGGAAAAGAGATACTTTCTTGGAAACTGCATGCGCTGGAACAGTTTCTCACTCCTGATGAGAAGTATGAAGTTGCTGAGCAAGTAATGGTTGATGCAACAAATCAGATAGGTTTCGATATTAATCTTGCTTCTAGCCATGAGTGGCATTTTTCAACATTACAATTTATTTCTGGCCTGGGTCCACGCAAAGCTTCAGCTTTGAAAAAAGATCTGGCAAGAGAGGGATCAATTTTTAGCCGCAAGGATCTTGTAGAACCTCTAGGCAGGAAAGTATTCATGAATGCTTCTGGGTTTTTACGTGTAAGACGGAGTGGTGCAGCTGCAGCAGGTGCCAGTCCTCAAATCATTGATATGCTTGAGGACACAAGGATCCATCCTGAATCATATGCATTAGCAAAAAAAACTGGCTAAGGATATCTATGCTGAGGATGCACCACATGAAATGAATGAAATGGACGATGACATGCAAGAGTTGGTGATTGAGCACATTAGAGAAAGGCCGCATTTTCTTCGAAATCTTGATATTGATGAATATAAAGAGCATTTCAGAAGAATACCGTAAAAAGGAAACACTGTGTGATATACAGACGGAGCTGCTGTGCGGTTTTTCTGATTGGAGAACCCCCTATATCGAGCCAAGCCCAGAAGAGGAGTTCTGGATGCTTTCTGGTGAAACAGAGGATACCATATCTGAGGGAAGGATTGTTCAAGTAACTGTTCGCAATATACAAGAGAACAAAATAATTTGCATGTTTGATTCTGGTTTGAAAGCCATAGTTATGGCAGACGACTACTCTGATGAGGGTTTTGATCCAGAATCATCGCAATTACGTGAAGGTGATGTATTAACTGGCAAAATTTGTAATTTGAATAAAAATAGGTTCATGGTTCACCTAACCTGCAAGGCTAGTAAAATGAGGGGAACACCATTCTCCAGAGGTGATCAGGATCCTTACTATCATGAACAAGACATGACCTCACAGACTGCACAAGATAAGGCTCGAAAGCAAAAGGAACTTCCAAAGAAGCATTTCCAGCCCCGGATGATTGTGCATCCCCACTTTAAGAACCTGACAGCAGAAGAAGCCATGCAGGTTAGCTGCCTTGTTAAACTAACTCCACTCTGCTTCTTCTCTTCTGTTATGCACTTATGCTATGCCCATCTTATCTAAACTCTTTTCTTTAAACAGTTTTTATCAGATAAAGAGCCTGGTGAAAAGGTGATCCGGGCAAGTTCTAGGGGACCATCATTTTTTATTCTTACCCTAAAAATTGCTGATGGCGTTTATGCACACAAGGAGATATCTGAAGGTGGGAAGGATCACAAAGAAACCCTTCGCCTGGGAAAAACACTAACAATTGACAATGAAACTTTTGAAGACCTCGATGAGGTTGGTGCACCTGATATATACACTCCCCTGTCTTCTCACTTATTTTCTGTCAGCTTCAGTTCTCCACATTCATTTTTTGTGACAACATTTTGCTGAAGTTATTTGGTATTCTTTCATTTTGACGTAACTGGGCCTTCCTCTCACAACCCTAATTTTCATATAATATACAGGTCATTGACAGATATGTGGACCCGTTGGTTGGACACCTCAAAAGCATGCTCTGTTACCGTAAATTCAGGATGGGGCTAAAAAATGAGGTTGATGAGATGTTCAGGGCAGAGAAGGCAGAGAATCCCATGAGAATAGTATATAGTTTTGGCATATCTCATGAGCATCCGGGAACCTTTATATTGTCATATATTAGGGGTACAAATCCGCATCATGAGTATGTCGGATTATACCCAAAGGGCTTCAGATTCAGGAAGAGAGACTTTGACAACATTGACCGCCTCGTGTCCTATTTCCAGAAGATTATTGACAAACGACCATCTGATGCTGAACCATCGATGCAAAATGTTGCTGCAGTGGTGCCTACGAAAAACTCAGCTTGGGGTTCTGGTGGTGGTGCTAGTGCTGGTGATGCAAATGATGGTTGGAGGGGAGATGGTAATTATAGGGACAGACCTTTCTCTGGAAGATTAGGTCAGTTATTAATGAGCTTATGATGTTGATAAGTTTATATGCATATTTCGCTATGATAATCTTTGAGATGCTTTGCATGGATTAGAATTATAATACTTTCACCAAGTAGAGCATTATTGTTCTTCTCATGATTTGCTAGTGTCATTGAAGATAGTGTTAGCATGCTTGTGGACTTGTGGTGATTCCCGTGCCACTTTATGCTGTGTGAGTTAAAAGCCATATTTGAAATAGAAGTAATATTCATCTGGTTTTGTTTCTTGTATGAGTCTGAAATATTTCTTTCTTGTGTTTTTCTTTCAGTTTTCTGTTAGTAAGCTTCCCAGACTGTCAACACATTGCTGTGGATTTTTACTAATATCTAGTCAAACTGACCAGTTGACGTGTCCCAGCACAGACTCGTGGGCGGTGGCGTTAGTGTAGGAGGCTGAGGGGCAGCTAGTGGCGGTGCCAAAAAGGTCAGCACAGGATGGTGGAAGCTGCTGGGGGTACGGTGGTGGCGGACTGGCGGTGGATGATGGACTGATGGGTGTGTTCTGCACTCCTGCTGAATCGTAATTCAGACGAGAACTATCAGATGAAACCGTTTCCTCAACTCGTGTACATACTGATACTGTTGGGATGGGAGAAAACTGCCACTTATCTGTAACTTGCTAGCCTTGTAGCTGCTGATGTTGCATCTTGGACGACGGCCTTACATAATGCATGTATGTACATAGTGGCTATAGTTTGTTACCGTGTCCTGCGAATTTGATCCTCTGGCCCCATTGTGAAACTTTTCGCTTTTTTAGGGCTTATTTAATGTCCGTCCGTTGTGCTCGAGTGCTCCTGGCTGCATTATCTGCAAGAGTTTTGCGCACATGTTAGCAGTGTCGGCGTGGCACTTTTTTTATTATTATTTTTAACACTTTTTTTTGTAAACTATTTCTAAATTTGACACTATTTTTTTTATTTTCAAATCTAACACTTTTGGCCGCGCCTATTGCCACGGCGTAGCCAAACAACGCTGTCGCGCCATGCATGGCGGCGCGGCAAAGGCGATGACGTGGTAGGGGCAAGGGTCCTGACCAGTTGACGTGGCAGGCGCGCGGCAGTGCCGCGCCATCGCCCGCGGCGCGGCAGGGCCGACTTAATGTCGCGTCGCGAGCCTCCTCCCTCTCTCTGTCTTACGTCAAACAGAGGTGAGGGCGCCCGCGCCGCCCCCCTCCCGCCTCATAAAAGCCTGCCGCCGCCCGGCCCTCCCTGCCAGTCTCCCTCCCTCCCTCCCACAAGCTTCTCCTCGGCCTAGGTCATGGTAACGATGTTCTTATTTGTCGTTTGAATGGTGGATTCAAAGATTATGAATGGTAGCTAGGGTTTGGAGGATAAGTATATTTGTGTTAGGGTTTGAAGGAAAATATTAGTTCGATTTTGTCATTGTTAAGGTTAATTAGTTAGTTACAAGCATGTTACCATATTTAGTGTGAGGTATTATTATTTTAGTTGTAATGCAAATGGTTCTCCTTTACATTAATTTGCGATATTTTGATTGATGTTAAATTACAACCGTTTTATTAGATGCAAGACATGTATCGGGAGCAGTTATGGCGAAAATGGGGTCGTCCTAGAGAATTATACCCCAACGAGTCTAGCAAAGATGCCCCCTCCCTCCTGACCTCCCTGTCCCTAACTGTGACTGTGGTCGTCCGGCTGACGTGTTTCAATCGAGACATCCGGACACAGTGACTCGTTGCTTCTACACATACAGTCGTTTTAATGTAAGTAATTCTTTCCGTATGCTTTTTTCTTCATTTGTGTTACTAGGTTATTAATATTTTATTGGAATCTTGTTGTGTAGGCCCATGAGAGGTGACTTTTCTTTCAGTGGATCGACGGTGCAGACAAGTTTGAACCAAGGTACCTCCTTTTCGACAATTGTTGGAGAGGGAGACATCCACGTGAGCACTTCGAGCGTTGGGTTCCACCTCCCCTAACCCTCCGCCAATGACGGCTAAGGAGAAGCACTTAGCCACAGTTAGACGACTTGAGGAACCTCCTCTGTGCTATTGTAGAGATCGAGCTGTGATAAACCCTTAGAATACGTTGAAGTTTGTGTGTCCAAACAAGCATGAAGTAAGTGGATAGTTTATCTGTTGAAATGTTGAGCTATAGGTGTTCATGTACTAATGTCACCTCTTTTAGGTGTTTGCATTTGTGAAGTGTCGTTTCAAGGAGTGGCTCTATGGTCCTAAGAATCAATGGCTGGAGCCGCCAAAGGAAAATGAAAAAAAGAAAGAAAGGGTAATTTTCAAAGCACCACCTGTCATGTGCGAATATGGTGTTAAATCCAACTATAGCCTAGTCCCTTCGGAGCTTGGAATAGGCCATTATTGCGGCCATATGGTTGACTATGATGAGGTTGGTTATTGTGGTGGAAAACATGAAATCATTTTTTTTCTTTTGCTAAGACTTATGATCTAATTTTTTGTTTCAACAAAGCACTAGGAAATGCAAGTAGGAATCTTATGATGGTCAAGCTAGGTTCTTGGATGAGTTGAAGGGGAGGCAAGTAATTGCACGGAAGAGGGGATATGGACCTGACTACGTCAACCTGTTCGTTAAACAGCGAAAGAAGGACATGCGTGAGTTTGCTAGACAGAGCGGTATTCGTAACCCGATCGGTGTCTGGCTTGACAAATGGAGGTTGGAGAGACAGAGGGCGTTAGAGGAGGAGAGGGCAAGGAATGATGCAATGGAGGAGGAAAGAGTACAGATGCAGGTCTTGAACGGTCATGTTGCTGCATTGTGTGCAAGTGAGTCATTAGAAGCCTTGTTATTTTCGTTGCCTGCTTTTATATGTAATATAACCGCATTGCTAACTTATTGCATTTTATATATGATGGGATTAGATGCAGCGGGGAGCATGCCGCAGAGGTGGCCCGTGTAAGATATGTGGAAAAGAAGTTACATGAGCACATAACACGAGCTAGTCGGTAGTTTCGTCCACCATAACGTTCGCTGCCCAAACTTATGCCACCCTTCCCACGTACACTAAAGACATGCCGACGAGGTCCATACGGCTCGGCGGTCTGCGGCTTGGCCAATTCCTTGGCCTCCTTCAAATGTTCTGCTTCAGCCTTTCCAAATCACCCATGCTCAGCTATATTCCTCTACGCAAGACTCTGACGAGTTGGTGGTCATGATGCCGTACCTGAAACCGCCCTTGCCATATGCTAACGCCCACTTAGCCTTATGTTCCATCTGCGCCTCTAACCAGGCCTTGCCTGCTTCATTTACCATCTTGTCTAATTCTCTCTTTGTCTCCTCAAACTGGTGCTCTGTACGTACACAACATAGAGCCTTTACCTTGTCACAAACCTTCTTCTTCCTCTAACGCCGTCAAAAATTAGCGGCAAAATGTCACATGCACCATCTGTTCACTAGAGGTGGGAACCCATCTATATGTTCACCTGCAGTATTAAGAATCCCTAGGTGATGGTCCGAGATCAAACATATAGTGCAAGATGGGGCCAAGCACATGTACACGTAGAAGCCGCATGAACCATGACCAAGTTTCATTGTTCTCCCACTCTGCCAAGGCAAAAGCCATGGGTACTATCTGGTCCTCTGGATCAACAACAGCAGCCATCATCAAGGTGCCCCTGTACTTTTCGGTTAGGAAAGTGCCATCAACAAGTATGACTAGGCGACAATACCGGAATGCATGTTCTATCTCCATGGACAGCCAGAACACATGATGTAGGACATGCCTCAACGGGTCCTCGAAATGCATCCCTCCGGTGTCTACAAACCATTTCAAGCCAGGTGTCGGTGCGAAAAGTGACCAACAAGTAAATATTTGTAGTTTTGCCGTGCGTTGTGATCGGATGTGGCCTCGCATGCGATGACACAAGATTTATACTGGTTCAGGCAACGTGCCCTACGTCTAGTTTCAGTTAATCAGTGACTTTATTCCTGAGCCCACATGCTCAAATTTTGCTGTAGGGTTACAAACAAATAGGAATAAGAAGGGGGTATTAGAGGCCCGGTCGGACTCTAAACCGAGCGGCTAAAGTGATGGGTGTTCGAATCGTCTAGCTGCTCTTTTCGGAGGGGAGCCTGAGAGAACGTCCTCTAGAGAGGAGAGAGCACATCCCCTTTTATAGTTGAAGGGGATGACCTTACAAGTCAGAGAAAGAGATAATGGATACGTGTGCTACCTAGTCTTGTTACCCACGTTGTCGGGTATGAGATGGTCATCGACGCCCACAATATTGTTTATGTCGCACGTGGCAGGCTCTACCGTGTTTGCCTGGTAGGGCAAACGTCGGCGCCTACAATACTGTTCGTGCTCTGACACACCTAGAAGGTTGCATAGTACCCGTCTGGCATGGCCTGGTGACACCGTCCTGCAGGTGTGCAGGGTATGGCAGGGTATGGTCCTCGGTATTGCGGTTGACTTGAGCGCCTTACCTTATCCGCTCCACCTGATTCTTGGGCCCTCACCGAGCGGGCATCCTCGGTCGGTCGTTCCCAGTCGGCTCTGACCATGTCGGTCAGGGAAGAATCACGAGCGAAGGTCCGGCGTATCTCCGGTCGGAAAAGGAGGTTGGAGTCGAAATGTGTACCCACCTTGGCTAGGTCTTCCAATCGGGGACCAAATTGTTGTCTTGGCCTGCCATTACGTAACTGGGCTGGCCCAAGAAGTGCACGTTGTTGCTACGCCGCCCTGCTAGGCTGAGTTTTTGTAGGGAAGCAGGTCCATTGGGGACTCTAGGTTTATGAACCCGACACTAGGGTTGTAGTAATGCATCGCACATAATATTTGGGGTACCCTATTGTACGCTTCCTTCCAGCTAACCTAACGAATTGCCATGGCAATTTGCTTAGCATGCCAAGCCTTCCATACTTCACATCATACTTAACGAATTCGGATATGGACTCTTGTAAGGAAGACATCGAAATGTCATTATTGTTATCGACGAGCCCCAATATACGACGGGCAAGGTAACATGCAGTGAGCTAATGATGATTTTCCTTCCCCTTATTTGATAGACAAGTGTGGGTTGGACCACTTTACTTATCCTCCACTTGCCATAACTCTGTCTTTTTCGTGCATTTAACCTCCACATACAACAATTTTTGCATGTCACGTGGTACCTCAACTCCTTGTCAGAATGAGTGACGTTGTAGCGCTTATAGTGATAGACAACATAGTCTGAAGGAACAACTTCATCTCTGTCATTGTATTGAATATCATTCCCTTCTCAAGGATTACATTCTCATGGTCATACAATGATTTCCTATACATCTGCAGACCGGTGTCACAAACTACCATATCCATCATGCTGACATCCCTATAGTTCAGAACACCACTAAAAGGTACGTTCATTGACCTCAGCTACATAAGCTCTGTCGTTGTGTAAGGTGGTGGTGGAACGTATTGTTGTACTTCGCTAATTCTATCTCATGAATCATAGGGGGTATCATCCTCTGGCAAATCTATGACTAGTCTACCCTGAGCCGGCATAGCATGAAGTACCTCAGTTGGTACTGCTAATGGCATAGCATGAACCGGTACTAGCATGGCAACAACCGGTGTTGGTATAGCATCTCTACCTCCTTGGTCATCATCAGAATCGTCTGAATCACTGCTAACTGCATCACCGATCCTGTCCTCCTCCTCCAACTCCTACTCTTCCCGTTCGAACTCGTTCATATCGAAGTCATTGCTTATACAACCTACTAGAGTTGAATGAAACTGCTCCTGCGTCAACTGACCAGCCAAATCTATGTTACCCTGAGTTGCTTCCCCTTCGACCCCCAAATCTTATTCATTGCCTCCAACACCGTCATTGGACGGCCTATCCTGGATACCCTTCATCATGTACTCATTCTCCACCACCACCTCAACTATGGGCACATTAGAACCTTGGAGCACCCTATTGTAGTGGGACCAATGAGCAGGGTCGTGCAAAGGCATCAGGACATAGTGTGCCCTAGTCTTCCCACTATCAAACCTCCCCTTCACTGTGAAATCACCACCAAACTTTACATTCAAACGGACACAAAGGTCATCGAAGCTAGGAGGTTCATCAAACCATTCCAATTCTTCTTCCATATCCTCCAACATACCATCTTCTTTCCTAACACTTCCTCCGTAAAAAACTCGAACACAACAATCCATCTACAAAAGCATTTGAGGAAACTTCATCAAGTCATTAAAATCATCATATCACGCACTACTAAGTACCAACACATGAAAATTAGTATCTATACTAACTACCATTACTACTACAAACTAACTAAACCATAACTACCTAACCAATCCCTAAACCCAATGTTCTAACTAACAATAGCATAAATCCTAAACCCCTAATCCTAACTAACAAAAACCTAAACCTAAATTACTAACCAAACCCTAAACCTAATATCCTAACTAACAAAAACCTAAAGGCTAACTATCTAACCATACCCTAAATCCTAACTACTTAACTATACCAAATCACTAACAATAATCAATTCATTCAAAATTTAATCACCAAAATGAGGGTATTGGAGGGGGGAATACCTTAGCAACAACGGGAAGAGCTCCTGGGGTTAGCCCTAACGACGGAGGGGGCCACCGGCGAGGACGGCCAAGGGGCTGACCCCAAGTCTATCACCAGGGGAGGCGGCGTGGGCGGCCAAGGGGCTAACCCCTAGCCTATCACCAGGGGAGGCATCATGGGCGTAGGTAGAGAGGCACGGCTGGCGGTGGACAAGCCAAGGGAGGGGGCGACGGCGGCGCGCGGCGGCGAGCACGGACAACGACGATAGACACGAGCAAACAGGGAGGGTGCGGGTGGCCAAGGGGGTGCGGCCTCGCTTGAGCAGGGGAATGGGGAGAGAGAGGGAGGGATGGAGGCGCGGTGGAGGGCCCAAGGCTGTGGGCGGTCGCGATGGGAACGTAGCGACATGGTCGGGCGGGTGGCGGTGGCAGACGAGACAGAGAAAGGAATGGAGATGTCGGCATAGAATTTTGTCCCGTGCCGAGGACACACGCAGCAAGCCGAAAGGGTCCACTCAATGGAGCAGATCCACCTAGCTTCAGCGCAGGGGTGGTCGATCCTGTGCAATCCTCCTGAGGCATGCCAGTCAATTTGACCCTACAATCGACAAGGAGAGAAAGTTCATCAGTAATTAAGGGCAGAACTTGCTGGTGTTACCAGACAGTCCCAAATGTACGGCTGTGAGAGCCGATATGAAAGGAAATCAGCTAAATAGCTGATTCCAGTATATTCATGAGAATAAGTTAGTTAGAGCTCATGGGGTCGCGTGAAGAGAATCGGTTATTATTCAGGATAAACATCATTTAAACGAATATTAATCAATGGCAATAAGATATCAATGATGATCGGTCCATGCTGAGCTAATGATTACGAGTAACCGAACTCCTTTTTATATAAAGAAACAATTCAACATCACTTAATCATTTAATAAAGATAGATCTAATGAACATGCTAGATCTCATCTATCGCCATGACCAGTGGGGCATGAGGCAGAATCATGCAGGCCATAGAAACAACAATAGACTCGACGACCCTAACTCATTACTAATATCAGTGGAGCATGAGGTAGAATCATGCAGGCCATAATACAATAACAAGATCATGGGGCTAACACATCTTTCAACTTATCTCTACTTCAACGATCTCGTGATGTGAACTGTTCGTGAAAGCATTCGATATCGGCTAAACAGCCGATTTAGGCATAGCACACAGTTAAGGTCATGTCTTCTCAGGAATAGGTCTATCAATCAATGATCCCCACACCACGGTGCCAACAGTGGGGTGAGAGGCAGAATCCCATAGGCCATGATGATGGGCCATGAAACGGTTCTTGCTAACCGATAGATCTACTCAAGATCAAACATGCCTTAATCGCACGCTATGCATGATTAAAATTGACGCAAAACAGTCGATAAAAACATAACTCATCTCTTAAGATATAGATTAGATCAGTTTTAGATTAGCAAACGATGAGTTAAACAAGATATAAGGCCGATCCAGATCAATCTCAATCGACAGAGTGACATTGTTGTAATTAGATAAACAATGAAAGTAATAAGCAATATTAGTAACTTAATGAATCTACCAAAGACTGCCACTCTAAGATAGAGCCGATAACTTGACCTTGATCCAATTCAAGCAGTGAGGTGAGAGGCAAAATCACATAGGCCATACTTGAATTAGGCAAGAGTCGATAACTAGCTTATACTAGAGCCGCAGTGGGGGTCGACCGGATCAATGCAGCCATACGAACAGAGGTATAAACCATGATGATACTTACAAGCAGTGGAGGTTGACCGAATCGATGCAGCCATACTTGCCGAAGAACTCACTAAGATCTACTCTACTCCTACTCCTAAGGGGTGGCCGGAGCCGAAAAAAGTAATTGACTTATATTTGATTGATTGGTTGATTCTTTACAATAGCCGGGGTTTGGTATTTATACCCGGGGCCTAAAATGAACCCTACTCGAGTACTACTTAATACAATCTTTGGCATAATGAAAACATTCCTAATTTAAGATAACTTGGACTCTAATCTTTCCCTTTTTGTAGAGTCCAGCATGTCTCATCTCAGCGTCGATCATAGCCTCCGTCGTTATCTGCTGGCGCTATTTGAAGAAAGCCGATTCTAGCGTTGCATTCGAATTAGCTAGTTTCGATCTGCACGCAACTGATCCCCTACTGTCATGATCCTAGGAGCTCTCAAGCTTCTAAGATCCTTCTACCAAATTCCGGTGTAAACACATGCCCCCCCAATTTTGGGATAAAAGTAATTTTATTCCAAAATTGTCATGTCTACATCCCTGATTGGTCCACAGTCACAGGTAGAGAACCTTGATTCGGGGCCCACTGTTTGTCGCCGCTTGCATCCATTCATGAGCCCATGGCTCAAAACTTTTTACAAGAGCATCACTGTTTCACGGGCACTTGGATTCATTTTCCCGGGCTAGCTATAAAATGCCTATCCGACCCCGGTGAGAGCAACTCAACTATTCAGCTATGTTTCTCTTCTTCCTGCCCTCTCGAGCTCTGACTTCACCGGACCCGCCATGGTTCATCTCTTTGCTATGAAGATCCTGAGTGGTTAGAAGAATTCTTGTGCGTAGGGTGATTGTGTCGCTCATTCTAGCACCTTGTCGAGCAAGAGAATCAGTTGCTGCGGCTAGAAGAAGTCTTGTGATGTCGCCTGCATCTTCTCACCAAGCTTGCAGAGCTGTTCTAGTGTTTGCAAGGGCTAGAATGTGTGGGCACTTTTCCCTTGTTTGCTTCATCAAACGCCCACTAGGAGAGCCACAAGCTTCTTTCCCGCAA
This sequence comes from Miscanthus floridulus, assembly GCF_019320115.1. Taxonomy (NCBI): domain Eukaryota; kingdom Viridiplantae; phylum Streptophyta; class Magnoliopsida; order Poales; family Poaceae; genus Miscanthus; species Miscanthus floridulus. The sequence continues at coordinate 120,659,517 of NC_089597.1, read as the reverse complement.
TTCCCAGTCACCGAGAGACTAGTTAGGCGTCTGTTAAGCGGGTGGCCTTTCCCTTTCTCCTAACATAAGTTTGCTAACTGGCCGATGTGACTTAATTCTTGATAACCTTCGACCTCGTGGGGACCCAGACTCCCTTCAATCCAAAGAAGTCTTGGGGGTTAATTTCTGGTCAATGTAAATTCTTTGTACTCATCCCACAACATTTCATAATCTGGGGAAGCAATAAGCCAAAATCTGTTATCTCTTCATTATCTATTCCCTGAAATTCGAAATGCCGATCCATTTTCGTATCTGTTTTCAGTTTTCACATCCTCGGCTAAATCCATCTCCTTGCCTCCCCGGGCTATATATACGGACCACGGCTGGGGCTCCGAATGCTACCTGTCTCGTCGCAAACCTTCCGCGTCCTTAGTACAGTTCCTGCTCTTCTGTAGGTTTGAGATCATGGAGAACCGCAAGAGACCTGCTGAGGAGGCTCTTAACGAGCCCGCATCATCATGCCAGCGCCTTCATCGCCGGGAAGGTGCCACTCGGGATGTCCCCCTCGTTCCGGAGCATAGGGTCAACCCGGCTCAGTCGTCGGGATCATCCTCAACACTGATTCATCGCCATCTCTCTAGTTATCCGAGGAGGCAGATCGATAATGTCGATCTAATCGCTTCCATCGATCAGACTGATCAGAGTCTATCCAACTGCCTTTCCCTCGCGGAATCAGCTCTAGCCATGATTCAAATCCGATCGTCTTTCGAGGCTGACCTGAGGGAACGGCTGGCCAAGGCTGAAGCCAGAATCACAGGTGAGAAGGCTACCACAATCTTCTTAGCTTTTCTTAACTTTTGCTTTTGAGATTTTCTGATCATCCCTTTCTTTGAATTTTTAGATCTAACTGCTCAGTTGGAAAGCCTTTGATCAGCCACAGATCATGCGGCGGGGTTAGTAAATGCTAGGGGCGCTGTTCTGGCAATCCATTTGCATGATGTTCCAAACCACGTCAGGGAGGTTGCTCTCCATGGTGTTCGCCATGGTGCTGCCACAGCGTTGGCCACTGCACAAGTCCGCTCTGGCCACAATCTTCAGCTTCTTCCTCATGGTTTCCTAGATGCAGTGCCCCTGAGGCATCATGAGTGTTTGATTGAGGAATTCTCTAGCACCGCCAACTCTGTAGCTTTCAATACTTCGGCCGATGATGTAGTGAGCAAATTGTTCTCCAACCCGTAGCTTGTAATAAGTGATTTTTAGCAAACAATTCCCTTGTCATGAATGATTTTCCTTTGTTTTCGTACTTCGTATTATGCATATTACTTCATCCATGCTTGCTTCCCCCTATAAGCGATACACATTGTACCGGCTTTTGTTCTTTTGGGTTCATTTTTGCACTAAAGGCGATGCCTTTCTGACATCGGCTATTAGAGCTGTCAACCGAACAAATTGGCTTTTTAACTGTTAATCCAAATGCTGGGATAATATTTCTTCAGATATTTCCCATTGATTGCTCGACCGAACTCTTCTTCTCCTCCTAGTGTCTCCAGAATATACGCATTACCAGGAGCACAACGTTTGATCCGATAAGGCCCTTCCCAATTGGGTGACCATTTGCCGATCTTGCTGTCCTTTGACCCGATCAGCAATTTCACTTTCCAGACCAAATCTCCTTCAAAAAATTGCTTATTCTTGACCTTTTTATTGTAATATTTTGCGACTCTCAGTTTATTAGCTTCAATATTTTTGAGAGCGCACAGCCGAAGGCAACTTAAGTCTTCTAAGCCATCCATCATAAGATTTTTGTAGACTTCGGCTATCAAATCGTTCTGTAACATAACACGCCTCGATCCAGTCTGAATTTCCCAAGGAAGAACTGCGTTATGGCCATACACAAGTTCATAAGGTGATGTTTTAATTGATCCATGATAGGCCATCCTGTATGCCCATAATGCCTCATTAAGCGTCGAATGCCACTTCCTTGGTTGTTCCTCAATTTTCTTCTTGATCAGCTTAATCATAATTTGATTGGACGCCACTGCCTAGCTATTAGCCTGAGCACAGTAAGGAGATGAATTTAGCAGCTTGATCCCCATACTGGTAGCAAAATCTTCGAATTCCTCTGATATGAACATGGTCCCTTGATCGGTAGTGATGGTTTGAGGAATCCCAAAATGATACACGATATGCTCCTTGACAAAATCAACCATATTTTTTGAAGTTACCGTTTTCAAGGGAACTACCTCAACCCATTTGGTGAAGTAGTCTATTGCCACCAATATGAACTTATGCCCCTTGCTTGAGGGTGGAAAGATCTGGCCAATCAAATCAATTCCCTAGCCCCGAAACGGCCATGGCTTGATTATTGGGTTCATGGCCGACGTAGGTGATTTCTAGATATTACCAAAACGTTGATAGTCTTGGCATCCTTTGTAGTATTCAAAATAGTCTTCTAGTATTGTTGGCCAGAAATATCTAGTTCTGTGAATAATCTATTTCATCTTATAAGCCGATTGATGAGCTCCACATATCCCTTCATGCACTTCTCCCATCAATACCTTAGCTTCTTCTTGGTTTAAGCATTTGAGCAACACTCCGTCGACTGTTTTATAATATAATTGCTCATCCAACAAAACATATTTAGTCGACTTATACCTTTGCTTCCTAGAAACTTTCTGAGATGGATCCCTAAGGTAATTGGCTATTTCAACTCTCCAATCATCAATTGAGGCTTCACTACTCAATATTTCCCGAAATACTCGATACCCTGATGCACTTTGAGCCAGATGGTTAGCTTCTTGGTTTTGCGCTCTCGGGATATGTTGGAAAGAGACGTGAAGAAACTCCTTGATTAACTTTTGGTAGCCGTCATAGTATTCTTTCAAAGTCTCTTCTTTGCACTCATATAGACTGATCAACTGATTAATAATTAACTGTGAATCTCCAAATACCTCAATTGCTTTGGCCTTTACTTCATGGAGAAGTTGAAGTCCTTTGAGAATAGCCTCATACTCTGCTTGATTGTTAGTAACCATTGGTTCATTTGGGAAAGCAAACTCAAAGCTTGCCCCCCGAGGCGAAATGATAACAATACCAATGCCACCACCCTGCTTGCATGATGATCCATCAAAGAACAGTGTCCAGGGCATTGGCTCTGCATAACTAATGCTTGGCTTATGATGCCGAGTGATAAAATCAGCCATTACCTGTCCTTTGACTGCTTTAGCCGATTCGTACTTCAAGTCGAATTCCGATAACGCAAGAATCCACTTTCCCATTCTTCCATTTAGTATTGGCATTGATAACATGTGCTTAACCAGATCAGCCTTGGAAACAACCGTGCACTCGGCCGATAATAAGTAGTGTCGTAATTTAGTGCAAGAGAAATATAAACATAAGCATAACCTTTTGGTGGGAGAATATCTTGTTTCTGGATCCAGTAGCCTCCTACTTAGATAGAAAACAACCCTCTCTTTTCCTTCAAATTCTTGCATCAGGGTCGATCCAATTGTCTTGTCGTCAGCCGATATGTACAACTTAAATGGCTTACCTTGCTGAGGAGGGACCAGTACGGGTGGACACTTCATATATTCTTTTATTTCTTCAAACGCCTTCTATTGTATGTCACCCCACATGAATTTTTGATTACTTTTCAATCTCAGCAAGGGAGAAAACGGCAGGATCCTTCCCAACAAATTTGAAATGAATCTTTTGATGAAATTAATCTTTCCCAGCAGAGACTGTAACTCTGTTTTGGTGGTTGGGGGAACCGCTTCGTCAATTGCCTTTACACTTTTCTGACCAACTTCGATTCCTCTTTCATGAACCATGAATTCAAAAAATTATCCGGCTGATACTCCAAAAGCACACTTGTTAGGATTCATCTTTAAACCATGCTTCCTCATGTATTCCAAGGTTTCTCGCAAGTTAGCTAGGTGTTCTTTGTATCCCTTGGATTTTACCATCACATCATCGATGTCAATCTCAACAATCCTGCCGATCAACTTATAGAAAATGTAATTCATTGCCCTTTGATAAGTTGCACCAGCATTCTTCAAACCAAAGGTCATTACGACCCATTCAAATAGACTAATTGCGCCAGGGCACCTGAAAGCGGTCTTTGCTATGTCTTTCTCAGCCATGAAAATTTGGTTATATCCTGCATTACCGTCCATGAAGCTAATAACCTTGTGTCCAGCTGCTGCATCCACTAACATATCAGCTATCGGTATTGGATAACCGTCTATAGGTGTGGCTCTATTCAGATCCCAGAAATCAATGCATACCCTCAATTTCCCATTCTTCTTATATACAGGGGCAACATTCGATATCCACTCCGCATATCGACATGGTCAGATAAATTTTGCTTCCAGCAACCTCTCAGTCTCCTTTTTGATATCATCAAGCACGTTCGGGTTGAATCTCCTTGGAGCTTGCTTAAACGACCGATGTCTAAGTTTGATTGGCAACCGATGTTCGACAATCGATCGGTCCAAACCAGGCATCTCATAGTATTCGCAAGCAAAGCAATCCTTGAATTCCTTTAATAAATCAATCAATTCTTGTTTATACTCGGGACCCAACTTAGCACTTACGTACGTCGGCCTAGGTCTATCTCTAGGACCAATATCTATCTCTTCTAATTCATCGGCCAACGTGAAGCCCTGTCCTAGTTTACCATTTGTGCCATCTATTGGATTATCCAAATTCTCAAAGCCAACTGCTTGGATCGGCTGTTGGCTTTCGCCACTGACTCTGAATTCTGATGGCAACAGAAAAACCATTTGGATATTAGCCGATGGTTGCTTTCTATCGGCTATTTGCCACACTTGAGTTTTACTGGGTGCCTGAGCCAGTTCCATCTCTCTGTTCCTTAGATGCTGCACCCTCCTCTTTTGGCTTCTCGTCAAATCTCCTAGGCACCACTGGCCTTCCTGCCACGTGTATCTTCTTTCAGTGTCTTCCTCTTCATGATCAGCCCAGTCCTGTCCAATGACTCTTTTTCCCAACCGATCATGAACACTTTCATTTTTTAAGCGCCGATCCATGTTGTTATGATGATATACATCTTGAGCATGGATAGACCGGCGGTTGGTTCAAGATTGCCTATACTCCCGATATTGATTGCTATATTCTGGACAGTCGTGTCTGGTAGGCAACTTCAAACCTTCATTCCAGCAATGCCTAAAGAAGGGACAATTCCAATGTAATTCAGCTTGTTCCCTTCATACCTCTCTTCTTCTAATTGATGCTGGTATGCTTGATCTTTTAACCAACGTTGATAATCCTTTTCCTTCTATCGCTGCCATTTATTCAACAGAATCCGAGATGTGACCCATGGCTTTGATGTCTCTATTTTTGACGTCTTCCTCTGCTCATATCGGCTCTTTTGTTCGGCACGACATCTTCTAATCTCTCTGTACTCATCAGCCGATATTTGCATTTCGGAATCGACTGTCCTAGCTTCTCTCGATTTGGTCGATGTTAGGACCTTAGTTTTTCCTTTGAACAACCCAGCATCAACCATGTTCTGATCTCCTAGGAAAGGATTATCATTGACTTTCATCTTTCGAGGTGTATCGAATTTGAGCCTCCCTTGCTGAATATCTCTCTGTATATGCTGCCTGAAGATTCTGCATTCATTAGTGGAATGAGAAGTAGCGTTATGGAATTTGTAGAACTTCTTGTTCTTCAACTGATCAGGGGGCAACATGACATGACCATCGGGCAACTTGATCTGCTCCTTCTCAAGCAAGAAATCAAAGAGCTTATCCGATTTGGTAACATCAAAGTCATAACTCTCCTCAAATTCTCTTCCCCAAGAATTTGGCACCATCACTGTCTTCTTGCCCCAATTCCATTCAGCTGCAGCAACCTCTTCTTCTTCATCTTCATAGCCGTCATCGACTGAATATGGATCGTAAGCTTCGGCCACTGAGGTACTCTTCTAGAATCAGGTATCTCTGCGTATGCTCTAGAATTAGCTATTAAGTGCTGCCACTCGTTGAGCCAATTAACCCAAGTTGTCAAATTCCTGTCCCAGCAGTTTCTCTTTCCACATCGGCAGCATTCCTTGAACGGCTAAAGTAGCTAGTTGATCATCGGCCAAGCTCAATGAGAAACACAGATTCTTAGTCTCTCGGAATCTCTGAAGAAACTTAGTGCCTGATTCATTAGTCCTCTGTCTTATGGTTGTCAAATCGGTTATTTTCTTCCCTCCAGTCCTAGTGTAAAAATATATATGAAACTTCTTCTCCAGGTTGGCCCAATTGGCAATGGAGTTGATTGGTAATGACGAGAACCAAGTGAAGGCCTACCCTGACAGGGATAAGGAGAAGAAAAGAACTTGATGGGCATCCTCAACTGATGCTTCGCCCAATTGTGTAAGATACCGACTGACATGTTCTATTGTGCTTATACCATCTTGACTAGTGAACTTGGTGAACTCTAGGAACCTGTAATTTGCAGGAAGAGCGACCAAATCATACCATTATGGATATGGGCATTTGTACAAAAAAGTCATTTCTTTTGGCTTCAGACTGAACTGATTCTTTATCATCTCGGTCACCTTGAGTAGCAACTCGTCAGCCTACGGATTTGGATTTCTCGGTGTTTGCTGACCCATCTATGGATTGAAATCCCGCGTGCCTTGATATCCTAGATTTGGTATCATGTGGAGGGTGTTATAATCCATGCCATAGTGATAGCCTTATGGAATCTTAATCTGTTGGGTCCTTTGCTGGCTTGCTGCTTAAAGTATCTGATTATAGACATAAGGATCTATATCTCTACGGATCCTTTGAATTGATGGTGCTATCTTCTGAGCCGACGATGGTATGTGGCCTGATGTGCCAAAATTAATCATCTGGTTTTGACTTTGCCCCGCCGGCTGCTGCACATGCTGTACTGACGGTCCTGGATTGTACTGTATCTGACTTGTAGCAGTACCCGCAGTTTGTTCAGATGAACCTTGAAGTGTCTGGACGCTACCATTACCAGTTGGTGCTGCTTCTTAATGACTGGTACTGACTTGATTAGTCCCTTGGGTCAACGGATCTGAAATATTATAACAAGTCGATCCAACCTGACCAACTGGAATTCCATGAATCCTCTCTTTCATGGCGTTGTGAAATGCGTCAACAAAAGCTTCATTGTGGCTTGATATGGCATCACGAATAGACTTGTCTATGGCTTTCGTAAAGAAACGCCTGTCTTCAGCTTCGACCGTATCTGTCTGCCCATGTAGTAGAACTCTTGGTAGTGGAAATTTCTGAATAATTGTGCTGTCACGTGTTTTGGTGTAGGATGACAAACACTTCTTCTGAAATTCTTCCGTAGCTTTGTTGATGGTATCATTATCTTCATCAGGTAGGTCTTCATAATGTACTATAAGGATGCTATCGTTGTTGTGAACCGCCATGACGACTGTGGGGTCCCACCGGGCATGCTAGAAACGTGTGTTGGCACAGAATTTCATCCCATGCCGAGGACACACGCAGCAAGCTAGAATGGTCCGCTCGATGGAGTAGATCAACCTAGCTTCAGCGCAGGGGTGGTTGATCCTACGCAATCCTCTGAGGCATGCCAGTCAATTTGACCCTGCAATCGATAAGGAAAGTTCATCAGTTAGAGCAGATTCGCCTAGCTTCAGCGCAATCCTCCCGAGGTGTGCCTAGCTTCAGCGCAGGGGAGAGAAAGTTCATCAGTAAATCCCAGTAATTAAGGGCGAAACTTGCCGGTGTTACCAGACAGTCCCGAATGTACGGCTGTGAGAGCCGATATGAAAGAAAATCAGCTAAATAGCCGATTCTAATATATTCATGAGAATAAGTCAGTTAGAGCTCATGGGGTCGCATGAAGAGAATCGGTTATCATTCAGGATAAACATCATTTAAACGAATATTAATCAATGGCAATAAGATATCAATGATGATCGGTCCATGCTGAGCCAATGATTACGAGTAACCGAACTCCTTTTTATATAAAGAAACAATTCAACATCACTTAATCATTTAATAAAGATAGATCTAATGAATATGTTAGATCTCATCTATCGCCGTGACCAGTGGGGCACGAGGCAGAATCATGCAGGCCGTAGAAACAACAACAGACTCGACGACCCTAACTCATTACTAATATCAGTGGGGCATGAGGCAGAATCATGCAGGCCGTAATACAATAACAAGATCATGGGGCTAACACATCTTTCAACTTATCTCTACTTCAACGATCTCATGATGTGAACTGTTCGTGAAAGCATTCGATATCGGCTAAACAGCCGATTTAGGCATAGCACACAGTTAATGTCATGTCTTCTCAGGATCGAGTCTATCAACCAATGATCCCCACTCCACGGTGCCAACAGCAGGGTGAGAGACAGAATCCCACATGCTGTGATGACGGGCCATGAAATGGTTCTTGCTAACCGATAGATCTACTCAAGATCAAACATGTCTTAACCACACGCTATGCAACGTTTAAGATTTACGCAAAAACATCCGATAAAAACATAACTCATCGCTTAAGATATAGATGAGATCAGTTTCAGATTAGCAAACGATGAGTTAAATAAGATATAAGGCTGATCCAGATCAATCTCAATCGGACAGAGTGATATTGCTATAATTAAATAAACAATGAAAGCAATAAGCAATATCAGTAACTTAATGAATCTACCAAAGACTGCCACTCTAAGATAGAGCCGATAACTTGACCTTGATCCAATTCAAGCAGTGGGGTGAGAGGCAGAATCACACAGGCCGTACTTGAATTAGGCAAGAGTCGATAACTAGCTTATATCAGAGCCACAGTGGGGGTCGACCGGATCGATGCAGCCATACGAACAGAGGTATAAACCATGACGGTACTTAGAAGCAGTGGAGGTCGATCGGATCGATGCAGCCATACTTGCCGAAGAACTCGCTGAGATCTACTCTACTCCTACTCCTAAGGGGTGGCCGGAGCAAAAAAAAAAGTAATTGACTTGTATTTGATTGATTGGTTGATTTTTTACAATAGCCGGGGTTTGGTATTTATACCCGGGGCCTAAAATGAACCCTACTCGAGTACGACTTAATACAATATTTGGCATAATGAAAACATTCCTAATTTAAGATAATTTGGAATATAATCTTTTTCTTTTTGTAGAGTCCAGCATGTCTCGTCTCAGCGCCGATCATAGCCTCCGTCGTTATCTGCTAGCGCTATCTGAATAAAGCTGATTCTACCGTTTCATCCGAATCAGCTGGTTTCGATCTGCACGTAACTGATCCCCTACTATCGTGATCCTGGGAGCTTCCGAGCTTCTGAGATCCTTCTACCAAATTCCGGTGTAAACAGGAGAGAAAGGGAAGAAGAGAGGCCTTGCTGTGGGCCTGCGATGGGCCTTGCCGCGCCATGCGCCGTGGCGCGTCAGTGCTGCGCCCAGATCCGTGGTGCGGCAGCCCTGGTCACGTCAGCGTTCAGCGGCCCTGGTCGCTGCCACGTCGCCGCTCCTGCTGCGCCCCATGAATGACGCGGTAATGTGATTTCACTGCGTCATGCGAATAGACGCGATCAAAAGTATTAGTTAAAAAAACAAAAAAATATTAAAGAAAAATCTCGGCGTGTCGCTAACATCGGTAGCATCCTGTGAACCGTGGCTCATCACACGAGCAAGTGGCAGCCTCTTGAGGTTGGTACTACTAGTGTGAAACTCTAGTAGTACGTAGTACATACAATTTAATAAGTAGGGGGTGTTTGGTTTCAGGGACTAAAGTTTAGTCCGTGTCATGTCGAACGTTCGGATACTAATTAGGAGGATTAATTATGAGCTAATTAAAAAATTAATTACACAGGAGTAGACTAATTTACGAGATAAATCTTTTAAGCATAATTAAGGCATCATTAGCACATATTTACTGTAGCACAACATTATCAAATCATGGACTAAATAGGCTTAAAAAATTCGTCTCGCAAATTAGTCGCAATCTGTGTAATTAGTTATTTTTTTAATCTATATTTAATACTCCACGCATATATCCAAATATTCAATGGAACAGGGACTAAAATCTGGACTAAGGAACCAAACACCCCCTACTCCATACACAAGCATATGCATTCACCAAGGATACGCTGTTCACTGGTACTACCATCGTACATTCTATAATATAATACTATAAAGCTGCAATGAAATACATGGTACATTCTTGTCAGTTGTCACCTTGTGCCCTTCCATACGAAAATGCAAAAAATAAAAAAACAAAATCCCTAGATGGAGAGTCCTGAAACTATGATGTTTCCGTGCTGATTCACACTCTTCGTTTGACAGGCAAGAGCCACCTGTGACGGTCAGTGCAAGCTATTTTTGCATGTAAGGCTCACAGTTTCACACACACTGCACACGTTGACAGGCTGTGTGCTATAAGCATGCTAAAATGTTCCATAGGTAGGTCTTAGATGTTGATTAACACTGACCTAATTAGAAGATAAATGGAGGTGTTCCAGCGATGGCAGAGCACAACATGCTAGCTTGTACATGTTTTTTTACAAGAACACCGGGGGCATGAGAGGCTCGTCTAAAAGATTTACCATTGATTCTGGCCCGACCCACAAAGAGTGACATTCTCACTTACTGAGAAGTCAACTATTTACAACTTTGATCTAAGAAGCAAAAGTTAAGAAAGCTATCGGAAGACAGAATCTAGGCAGCAAAAGCCGAAATCCAAAGATTGCTGGATGGCAAAGTCATCAGAGAAGTGCAATTCACAACTTGGCTAGCAAACCTAATTATGGTAAAGAAGAATGGAACAATAACGCACGTGCATAGATTTCACTGATCTAAACAAGACTTGTTCTTGTTCAAAAGACAACTTCCTCACTCCCTCAATGTTACAAGAACGTCCTTCTCACTTTTTGAGAAGTCAAATATTTTTAACTTTGAACAAATAGATATAAGAAAATAATAATAATATTTATAGTATATAATTAGTATTATCGCTGAATATTTTTATAATAAACTTATTTAGAGATATAAATGTTGCTAATATGTTTTACAAATTTAGTTATTTTTTTTCTAAAAATTTTTGTCCTGCACGAATAACACTTTTTGACGGAGGCAGTAGTGAATTGCCGTTTTGGTCCGTTTCCTTGGCGACGAATCTCAACGAAGCCATCAGATTTCCTTTCACCGACTTCATTGACAAGACGACATGCGTGTCCCTTTGCTCATTGAAAGACGACGTGCATGTTCCTTTGCTCCAATTCCAAATGTGTAACGTCAGTCATATTTTCACTTTGACTTATAGTTCCAAAAAAAAAACTTATTTTGACTATAGATAAGATTTGGACCGCCGGCATTTGGCTGGCTGATTTTCGGCTGCTGCTGCTAACGGTGCTGATTTATTGTGATCGAAAAGGTCGCCGAGGGCTTGGTCGCTGCCCAGTCGTGTGTGTTGAACTTATTCGTTCGCCCTTCGTCCTTTTGGGGGGGGGGGGGGGCTGCCCTCTCTTTTATAGACCAAGGGGGAGCAGGAGTTACAGATTGAAGAAAGAGAAAAATATCAAAGGTATTGAAGATCCTTCGAGGGAGCCGGGTCTTCCTTTTTCCCTGTGCCTGCCCTGCTTAACACGGCAGACCGTGTCAGAGATGGCGTGTTTGCTGATCTTCGTAGGCCATACCCTGACCTTTTTTAGCAAGTGGGTGCGTCCCATCCTGTGCCGGCGGACGATGCGGCGTGCCGAAGAGCTGAGCTATGACCCCTCGGGGAGTAACAGGAGAAGTGACAATACGCCTGTCACTGTAGATGAGGTGATTTCTATCTTGGACCGTAGTGGCTGTCATATGCCTGTGTCAGTATCCACGTCCGAGGACCGAAGGCGGCGCCTACTATACTGTGGGACAAAAGTTAGAGCCTACAATACTATTCAGGCACTGTTACGTCGAAAAGGGCCTAAAGCGCCCGTCCCGTCGTAAACTGACGGTACTTTCCAGCGGGCGTGCAGGGCATGGTCTTCGGTACTGCGTTTGACTCGAACGTCCTGTCATACCCTATGCCTATTATTAGGAAGGAGCAGGGAGCGACCGTCGAGCGAGGCGGTGCCCGTCCTAGGATGTCGGGCGAGGCGGAGCCAGCCCTCGGGGGTCGGGCGCGGCGAAGCCCGCCCTCAGACGTCGGGCGAGACGGAGCCAGCCCCTAGCCCTCGGGCGAGGCAGAGGCTAGCCCCTAGCCATCGGGCGAGGCAGAGGCCGGCCCTTGGGGGTCGGGCGAGGCGGAGCCCTCCCTCGGACGTCGGGCGAGGCGGAGCCAACCTTCTGTCGCTCGGGCAAGAAGAATAGCAATGCCCTTGTCTGGCTGGAAGCGTCAATGTTCGATGGTTATTAGTCCTACCTCGTTGGGTACCCTGGTATTAGGTCCTCGATAGTAGCCCCTGAGCCCTCGGGTGATTTGGATAGAGTCGCCCGGAGGGATGTCGATTTGTTAGAGGGTGCGTGCGAGCGCACCCGCCGGGTGTAGCCCCGAGCCCCCCGGGTGATTCGAATTGAATCGCCCGGGGGGGTAATTTCGGATCCTTCGTGGGTAAGGCCATGGGATTCAGTTTTTGTCAATTGGAAAGTTTTAAGGGAAACCTGGTATCCCGTTCGCGGGGATTTCGTCCAGGGTCTGCCTGGCTGGGGCTCGATTGTGGAACGAGGCCCTACCGATGTTCGCGTACCTGCATCTTAGTCGCTCACAGTACCTGTCCCTCGTAGGGATGGCTATTGAGATTGTTGGGCCGACCCTTGGGTTGTCTAGGCCTATATAGGCCAGAAGGTAAATCTTCTAACCCGTGTCCCCTCTGTGGGAAAAGAGTCCAATCCGTTCAGGAAGACGAACCGCCTGGCGTGATTTTGGTGGGAAGGGATAGGGATTGCTGGCGCATATCCCACAGCATGACGCGGCGGTGTGTCGTGGCAGGCTCGGAGATCGAGACGGACGGTTGCCCTTCTCGCGTCCGTCGCCCCTATAAAACCACGGGATTCGCTCCTAGGGTTCCGTACTTCGCCATTTTGCCTTCGCATCATCCACCTCCGCCGCTAATCGCTAGAGCCTCCCGTACTCGTATCGCGGCCGCCGCCAAGCTCGCACCCGCATCGCAGCCGCCGTTGAGCTCGCGTCCTCCCTCCTTCCAATCATTTTAATGGAGCCGTAGGGTAGATCCAGCATCACCCCTCAGCGCCTGGAGGGCCTCATTCGCCGTGGCCTCCTTCGCTCGCTGACTGCCACCGAGGAGTGGCGGCTGCCTGGTGATGAGGATGAACCATCACCACCCGAAGGGTATGTCGTATCTTTCGCCCACTTCCATGAGCGGGGATTCGCCATACCTGCTCACCCATTCCTTCGGGGTTGTTGAATTACTACCTGGTGAAGTTGCAGCACCTTACCCCCAATGGGATCCAGCACATCGTGGCGTTCGTCGCCCTGTGCGAGGGGTTCTTAGGGATTGATCCCCATTTCAACCTATGGCGGCATATCTTCGCCATCAACCTTCTAAAGAGGTGGGTCGGGAAGTAGGAGCTGCCCGTGCTGGTGGGATACGCCGGCATTCACCTCCGTAGCAACCGGTCAGATGCGTATCCACTAATGCATCTGTCCACCTCTAACAAGGGGTGGCATTTGCAATGGTTCTATGTCAAGAATGACGCCTCCACCCCCTACCAGTCTTCTCCGGGTGCGTCATCAAGGAGGCCCCGGGATCATAGAGGTGGGGGTCCCAATCAAGGAGAAGGAGAACATTAACGACCTTCTCGCTGCCCTCTAGACTTTGAAGGATAGAGGCATGAAGGGTTTAGGGATCATCGGCACCTACCATGCGAGGAGGGTGGCGCCGCTGATGGCGCGCGTGCTTCCCCTGCACTAGATGGTGCCCGGAGCACCATCCGAAGGGATGGTGCTTGTCGACGAGGCGCTCCCTCCGTCCGAGGTGGCGCAACGCATCAAGGAGGCGATGGAGCCTTCGAAGGACTCCACTGGCGTCATCCTTGATTTCATTTTCCCGGTGCCGAGGCATCCCCCAAAGCGGCCGGAGCCGTGGTTTATTGACTTCGTAAGTTTTCCTTTTCCATACTCCTTTTTTGCTTGAATTTTCAACCCCTTGAAGCTAACCCTAGGGATGGCAGGACCAGCGGGGGGGTCTCTTCTTCAAGGATAGCCTGGCTTCATTGCAGAAGGATCAGACACTGGCGAAAGCGAACCATATCGTGGCTGAGTGGGACAAAAAGTCGAGGGAGCTTAGGAAGAAGAAGCTATTATGGAAGCAGTAAGCATGTGATCGAGGAGAAGAGACAGGTAGTGACGACGATGACGACAGCATGGTAGCCGTCGGCATTGATTGGGATGTCTTGGCAGACGAAGATATGCTGACAGGCGCCCATCAACCCATGCAGGGACCCTTCCTGTTCCATGCGGAGGGAAGTGAGTCTGTGAGATCGGTGGAGATGGGCCGAACCATCGGCTCGTCCGTGAGGCCGATGGGAGCTGGAGAATCTGCCGCCCCACCCGGTGTGCCACCGGAGGATCGATGGATGGGAGGCGGATCGGCCGCCGCCCCTGAAGCATCGACGGAGAGGGGCGGCTCTGTCATCGCGCCCTCAGAGATAAGGGAGGCCAGCCCCCCTGCCCGGGAGTAGGGAGCAGGCTCAAAGCGGTCCCGCCCAGACGAGTCGGAGCAGGGGTCTAGGGGTTCATCCCCGAAACGTTCCCACCGCCCCAAGGCGTCAGAGTAGGCCACTGATTCCCTTATTTTCCCCCTTTTTATTCTCCTCTTTCGACCTTATGCCTTTTTCCTTCTTGTAGATTCTTGCGGTGAGGTCGCTCTCTAGGGCTGGCGCCTAAGAAGAGCCTTGCCCTTCAGGCAGGGCGGACGGCACTGCCCGACATCGGCTCTGTTTTAGGCAGGAGCAGTGCTGATGCTACGGCCTTGTTGGCTGATTCGATGGCGCCCGTGGTGGTGTCCGCGCCCTTGGTGGTTGCTGAGCAAGCGGCGTCCCCCATGGCGGGCGCGACACCGCCAGCTGAGGGTCTGGCGTCACTAGTGGTGGTGGCTGTGACCGCTCCAAGCCAAGAGCAGCTGGACGCCGCCCCGGTGGTGTTCGAAGGGGCACCGCAATCTGTGCCTCCGGAGGCCCAAGAGACGGTGCCCGACATGGGCTGGACGGAGGAGGATTCGACCGGATCGCTCCTGACCCTGACGAGCTAGGTGCAGTCGGACACGGCCACTGTGGTGTCCGAGGGAGCGACATAGTCCATGCCGCTGGAGGCCTAGGCAGAGGTGACCGCGACCACGACAAGCCCGGCGGGGCTGAATGTTGCCATGGTGGCATCCGAGGGGGCTGCGCAATCTACACCTCCTGCGGCCTAGGCTGCGGCGCCCGAGACAGGCTAGATGGAGGAGGACATGGCCAGAGGGCCTCAGGGCATCGTGGCAGTGGTGTATAGGATCAGTAGGAGGTTGCCTTTGGCCCTATTGTTGGGGGGAGCCGTTCCCTCATGTGGGAGGAGCTACCGCTCTAGTGGATGGCTGCGGAGGACCCAACGTCTGCTCATTTCTCGCTTGATGATGCTACCGAGAGCATGGAACGGGATAATCTTGATGTCGGGTTCTCGGCTATGATGGACGCCTTGAGCTAGGCCAGTGGCATCCTGCGCAAAATCCTTGTTCCATCTAGTCGGGTATCCACTGCATCTTCTCCCTCGTTTTCTCTTTTCTTCACGTATTCTTGTGTTTTTGTATTTTTGATACCGGTCCTCTTTTTAGTGTATCGTTGCTCATAGCCGGAACAAATCCTGGTTCCTCCGTGATCAAAAAGCGGAAAGGGATCACCTTACCGAGGAGGCCCACCTGCGAGGAGATGTGGGCGCGTAGCTCGCTGCCGCCCAGCAGCGGGAGCCTGAGGCGCGTCGGGACGTGGAGGAAATCCATGGGATGTTTGAGGACCTGTCGGCGAGGGTAAAGTTGGACAAGGAGACAGCCGCTAGGATACGAAAGGAGCGAGATGAGTTGCTTTAGAAGGATGCTGAGGCCGGTCAGTGGACCATGGAGGTCCTGGCTGAGCTGGAGACAGAGAGGGATCTCCGGCGGAAGGCCGAAGAAAGGTCCGTGGCCCTGCAGCAGAGGGCGAACCAGGATGCCGAGGTGATCTCCTAGCTGTGTGGGGAGCGGGACGAGCTACGCTGGACTGAGGAAAGACTTTGCTCGGAGCACAGCACGGCCCGCGAGGAGCACGACCGGGCCATCCGAGAGCGTGGCGAGGCACGTCGGGAGGCCGTGGCCCTCCGGGCGGATCTTGGAGACATGGTGGTTTGAAGACTGGAGGCCAAGGAAGTTTCTACCGAGCTAGCCATGAAACTCGCCGAGGTGTGGGGGATCCTTCGGGCTGAAAGTGATGAGCATGATCTTCTTTGTGCTGCCATCGTGGTGGTCTGTGACAACCTACAGGTGGCGCAAGGAGAGGGGATCGACTCCCTCCCAATTCGTACTGCCGGTATCACGATGCGGGTGGGCCAGCTTGAGGAGGACGCCTTCCATGCCGGGATCACCCAAGCCTTCGTTGTTGCCCGTTCTCATTATGATTGAGAGATCAACTTGGAGGTATTGAGCCAAGGCTTCGCGTCTATCTATGAAGACCCCGAGCTAGACGAGATTGAGAGGGTGGTGACTCCCCTTGCGCGGAACCTAGCGAACAGGCTGAAAGAAATGGTTCTCCCTCTGCGGAAGTAGTTAGTTGAATAAGTTTGATAAACATTTATTCGTAATATGTGAACAAGTGTCGGTACTTCTGAAAATGGATTCGTGACTTTGTTTCACAATTTTGTTTCGTTTGTTTGATCTTACCTTCTTCCTTTTTTGCAAATGAGGAAAGATTTACCCGATCCAACCCCTTCATTTATTAAGATTGTAGGACCCAAGGTGTTTAGGGGAAACTTTGATTGTGCTGGCGAGCAAAATTACCGTACTCATCTGGGCGTGGGCTTTTTGCAGTCTTACCTATTTGTTCCCCCGGACCTTGTCGCCAGTCTTAATGCGAGGAAAAGGTCTGATGAAATGAGTTTGTTTCAAAAAAAGAAAGGAGGTACTCGTACCTTTATCAGCCCCCGAGTGAGATCTGACCCCTTGTGGTCGCTGGGGTCAGATGTTACTAGAGACCGGACCTCGAACTTACATTTGTATTCGCGCGTATCCTTTACTTAGGACTTTGGCGATCACTGTGTGATCGTGCGTATCCCTCTTGGATCAAGCGGCTTGAGCCCCCGAGCCCCTTAGGGTCTAATAGGGGCTAGCCATGTTTCACGTGTTACCCCATCCTTGGTTTCCGCAACCGGAGGGGCTGAGTTGACAATACTTGCCTCGATGACTTGAGTGTCGTGCTCAATGAGCTCGCTAACGGGTATGTTTGTGTGAAGTCTAGGTCCATCATTCGCTGATGGGGTCAGTATAGCCCTCATGTGGCATTTCACTACTTCTTAACCCGCCTCCTGGCAGATGCCCGAGCCGTTTGATAGGCTCAGGTGGCCCATTGGCCTCTCATCAATGGAGATTCTGTGGGTTTGGCTCGGGGTTAGAATCGAACGAGAAAGGTTGAAATGTCTTTGTCTGCTTCTAAGCGGGGTTGGGCAAGGCCACTGGGGCTCATTTCTGTTTTTTCTCCCCTGGCTCTGTTTGACGCGAGGCGGCCTCAAGCCCTTCGCGGGCCAGCCTTTGAACCTCGGTCGGTCGCTGCTCATATTGAATGAGGCGGCTGCCGCTTAAGCGTTGGGATGTAGGGATTTGCATATGCAATGTTTGGATATATGGATTTAGCGTATAATTTAATTGAAACAAAAGTGGGGGGTCGATAACGTTACCCTGGTGGTGTGAGCGACGGGAAGTTTTGACCAATTTTGTCCGTGCGGGGTTTGGGTCCGACGTCTGCGATGAGGTCGGTGTAACCTGTATAAACACTGCCATTTTTCATTTCTATTTCTCAGTGGCGATCTGAGTCGTTCGATTGATTTTAGGTGACCTAACAGTTTCTCCTTGAAGGAGATTCTACAGGAGGGGTCCCCTAAACCCCTCTCGGGAAGTCGGGAGCCAAAGCTTGTGGTGTGGGGAACTGTGAATTTGATTATGCTGGTGAACAAAAACACCGTAGCCATCGGAGCGTAGGGTCTGATAGTCCGTCCAGTTGTATTCAAAGTTTTATACCCACACATCGTGCTTCTGGTTTTAAACGTAAAGGGGGGGGGGCAGGCGAGTAGGATGTCTGAATAAGTAGACACTCTCGGTAGCCCCCGAACGATGTCTGTGCCCCTGCCATTGCTAGGGTCAGAAACTCGGTAATGAAACTAATGTGCAAAGCAAGGAAACATAGGTTCTTATCTTTCTGCGGCTGTTCGTTCATCGTTTTGCCTAGGCCATTTGATTGACCCAGGAGGCCCGACAGGACCTCCCCCGTCGGGTCATTCCATGGTCCTACCTAGGGAAGCGAAGAGTCGTCTGCATGCGGGTATCCCCTGGTTCCCGCGCCCGGCGTGCATTAGCGGCAGGCCACTCCCAGGCAACGTCTTGTCGATTAGAGTGCGTCCCATTGGTCCAGGCGTGTCCCCTCGGATTTCCATCAGCATTGATCTCCCACCAGTAATGAATAGGGGAAGACAGAGAGTTTTTCATCCTAACCTTTCGCCTTTCCTCAATTGCTATGCCTCTCCCTTAAATAGGGAGGGGGAGGGGAGTTCTCACCCCACTCCTTTGCCTGCTTCAGAACCGCTATCTCTTCTCCTTCCTTTCCACCAAATGAGTTTATGCATCGCGGTGGGTCCTAAGTGAGAGAGGGTAATGCCAGGGAGAGAAAAGCTCACAGATCCGCTAGTGAATCCAGAGCGTGATGTCGAGCTAGGGGTCATCCAACGTAAATGAGATGGTGCAGGCCACCTTTGCCGAGAAGGGGCCACTATTGCCGAAGGAGGGAGAGCACTGGAGGGTACCAAGCATCGTTGGCCTTGCCATCGTCCATTGCGGCCTTTCCTTGGTGGGAGACACCCCCCGCCTAGACACCATTGTTAGGGTTGTGGCTGATGATGATGGCGTAGTCCCTGGACGCCCTAGTGGGGGCACCGTTGTTAGGGTCGCAGCTGATGATGATGGCATAGTCCCTAGGTGCCCCGGTGGAGGTGCCGTTGTCAAGGTCACGGCTGATGACGATGGCATAGTCCCTAGGTGCCCCGGCAAAAGGCACCACAGTCGCCGATGTGGTGTTTGGCATTTGTAGAGGCCGGTGCCTTCGAGGATCCCATGGAACGGTAGGGCGTCGCTGCTGGGGAGCATGGTGCGGTGACCATAGTGTTCAATGTTCTAGGCATTGGTGAAGACCTTGCCATCGATGGTTTTCAACTTGTAGGTGCCTGGCCGGAGTTCTTCCGCGACAATATACGGCCCCTCCTAGGGTGGGGAGAGCTTGTGGTGATCTTTGTTGTTCTGTACAAGGCGGAGGATGAGTTCCCCAACATTGAAGGCTCGGTTCTGCACCCGTCGACCGTGGTACCATCGCAACGCCTGTTGGTACTTGGCTAAATGGAGAAGGGCGATGTCACGAGCTTCGTCTAGTTGGTCCATGGCTTCTTTGTGGGATGCCTCGGCTCCCTACTTGTCATATGCTCTGATCCTTGATGCTCCAGAGTTGAGGTTCGTCGAGAGGACAGCCTCGGACCCGTACACCATGATAAAGGTGTGTAGCCGGTGGCCTGGCTGGGAGTTGTCCTCAGGCTCCAGAGTACCACAGGGAGCTCAGAGACCCAGCATGCGCCAAACTTGTTCAACTGGTTGAAGATCCTAGGCTTGAGACCCTATAAGAGCATGTCGTTTGCGCGCTCGACCTGCCCGTTCATTTGGGGGTGCGCGACGGTAGCCCAATTGACTTGGATGTGTTGTTCGATATAGAATCGAATGAATTTCTTTCTAGTGAACTATGTGCTGTTATCTGTGATGATGGAGTTCGGTACTTCGAAGTGATGGATGATGTCAAGGAAGAATAGCACCGCTTGCTCAGACTTGATCATGGAGATGGGCCGAGCTTCGATCCATTTCGTGAACTTGTCTATAGTGACAAGCAAGTGGGTGTAGCCCCCGGGCGCCTTTTTGAGAGGCCCAACCAGATCAAGCCCCCAGATCGTGAAGGGCCACGTGATGGGGATCATCTAGAGTGCTTGAGCCAGGAGGTGAGTTTGACGAGCGTAGTACTGGCACCCTTCATAGGTGCGCATGATTTGCTCGGCGTTAGCTACCGTAGTGGGACAGTAGAAGCCTAGTTAGAATGCGTTTCCAACTAAGGTTCTAGGCATGGCATGGTGACCGCAGACCCCACCGTGGATGTCGCTTAGCAGAAGTTTTCCATGTTCGATGGGGATACAGAGCTGTAGGATCCCGGTGTGGCTCCGTTTGTAGAGTTCTCCCTCTACAAGAACGAAGGATTTGGCGCGACGTATGAGCCGTCGAGCCTCCGTCTTGTCTGTCGGTAGCGTGTCATGGAGGAGGTAGTCGAGGTAGAGCATTCTCCAGTCATCCAGAGGGTCAGGCTCTGTCGCTGGATCCTCTTCGAGCTCCATGACACTGAGGCCGGGCAGAGCGGTCGGTTGGTCAGCCCTCGGGGCTAGATCAGATGGGCCATCGTCGGTCCATTCTTACCCCTCATAGCGTACCAAGGGTTTATGCTGGTCGTTGGTGAAGATGCCCGTTAGCACCGGCTCTCGACCGGATGCCGCCTTTGCGAGTGCGTTGGCCGCCTCAGGATGTGATTGAGTTCGAGGTCGTCGAACTTGTCCTCTAGCCATCAGACTTCTTGGTAGTATGTAGCCATCTTGGTGTCGTGGCAGCTTGACTCCTTCATCACTTGGTTAACGACCGCTGAGAGTCGCCCCAAATATCGAGGCGTCGTATGCCCAACTTGATGGTGATGCGTAGACCATTGATGAGTGCTTTGTATTCGGCCACATTATTTGATGTGGGGAAATGGAGCCGAACCATGTACCTCATGCGGACCCCAAGGGGTGATACGAAGACCAGCCCCGCGCCGGCACCCTTCTTCATCAGCGATCCGTTGAACTACATCATCCAGTACTCTAGATCGATGACCGCCGATGGTGTCGGGACCTTGGTCCACTCCGCGATGAAGTCAGCCAATACCTAGGACTTGATCACCATTCGGGGAGCGTACGTGATGCCTTGATCCATCAGCTTGAGCGCCCACTTTACAGTTCTTCCTATGGCGTCCTAGCTATGGACGACCTCACCGAGGGGGAACGACGTCACTACTATCATAGGATGTGACTCGATGTAATGGCGTAGCTTCCTTTTGGTGATGAGGACGACGTATAGGAGCTTCTGGATTTGGGAGTAGCGGGTTTTGGAGTTAGACAGTACCTCGCTAATGAAGTACACAGGGCACTGTACCTTGAGGGTGTGCCCCTCTTCTTCCCGCTCTACTACTAGGGCAGCGCTGACCACTTGTGTGGTGGCCGCTATGTATAGCAGGAGGGATTCTCCATCACTTGGAGGAACTAGGATCGAGGGTTTTGTCAGAAGTAGTTTGACCATGTCAAGTGCCTCCTAGGCCTCGGCTATCCACTCGAAGCGGTCGACTTTCTTCAAGAGTCGATAAAGGGGAGTCCTCATTTGCCAAGGCATGAGATGAATCGGCTGAGGGCAGCAAGGCACCCTGCAACCCGTTGAACCCCCTTTATGTTCTGGATCGAGCCCATCCTTGTGATGGCTGAGATTTTCTCTAGGTTGGCTTCGATGCCACACTCGGAGACAATGAAGCCGAGCAACATGCCCCTCAAGACCCCAAAAACACATTTCTCGAGATTGAGTTTGATGCAATTTTCCCAGAGTTTCGCAAAGGTTTGCTCAAGATCGGCGACAAGGTGGTCAGCCCATTTGGACTTAACTACGATGTCGTCGACGTAGGCCTCAATGGTCCACCCGATAAGGTCTCCGAAGTAGTTGAGCATACAGCGCTGGTAAGTGGCCCTAGCGTTTTTAGACCAAACGACATTAAGATGTAGTAGAACAATCCGAAGGGGGTGATAAAAGACATCGCGAGCTGGTCAGACTCTCTCATCATGATTTGGTGGTAGCCAAAGTACGTATCAAGGAAGTAGAGGGTTTTGCACCCTAAGGTAGAGTCGACTATTTGGTCTATGCATGGCAAAGGAAATGGGTCCTTTGGGCATGCCTTGTTGAGGCCCATATAGTCAACACACATCCTCCATTTCCCGTTCTTCTTTCATACAAGGACGGGATTGGCTAACCACTCTAGGTGGTGTACTTCCCTGATGAACCCAACGGCCAACAACTTTGCTATCTCCTCACCGATGGCCCTGCCCTTTTCCTTGTCGAAGCGGCGCAGGCGTTGCCTCACCGGTTTGGAGCCGGGATGGATTTTTAGGGTATGCTCGGCGACCTCCCTCGGAATGCCTAGCATATCCGAGGGTTTCCATGCAAAGATGTCTTTGTTGTCGCGGAGGAAATTGATGAGTGCGCTTTCCTATTTGGAGGAGAGCGTGGTACCAATGCGTACCGTTTTACCCTTAGAGTTGCTGGGATCTATGAGGACCTCCTTGGAGCCCTCGGTAGATTCGAACGACCCGGTCGACCTCTTTGCGTTGGGCGCTCCTTCGGCGACCTCCTCCCTGAGGGTGGCGAGCTCCTCAGAGGCGATGATCGTTGTGGCATGGCCATAGAACTCAACCTCGCACTCGTAGGCACGCTGGAAGGAGGTGCCGACGGTGTTGATCCTGTAGGGGCCTAGCATCTTCAGCTTGAGGTACGTGTAGTTGGGGATGGCCATGAACTTCGCATAGCATGGATGTCCCAGGATGGCGTGGAAGGTTCCGAGGAACCCTACTACCTTGAAGGTGAGGGTCTTAGTCCTATAATTGAACTGATCCCCAAAGGTAATGGGCAGATCAATCTGTCCGAGTGGCATGGCCTGCTTCCCGGGGACGACACCATGGAAAGGTGCTCGGATTGGGCGGAGGTGTGTTCGGTCGATGCCCATTACGTTGAGCGTCTTTGCATACATGATGTTGAGGCCGCTGCCTCCATCCATCAGAACTTTGGTGAGGTGCTTTGGGCAAACGAATGGGTCAACGACAAGCAGATACCTTCCAGGGTGTGGAATGGCGTCCGGATGGTCGGTCTGATCGAAGGTTATGGCGGACTCTGACCATCGGAGAAAAGGGGTGTGGCCGGCTGGGCCATGTAGACTTGGCGATGTGCGACCTTCTAACGATGTTTGGAGTCATAGGCCATTGATCCTCCGAAGATCATGAGGCAACCATCTGGCGTTGGAAAGCCGTCGTCCTTCTCCTCGGCGTCGTTCATAGCGGGGGTGGGTTCGTTCCCCTGTTCCCCTTTGTTGGAGCCTCCGGATAGGAACTTCCGCATGAGGCTTCAGTCCTTGAGCAGATGCTTTACGAGGAAGGTGTGAATCGGGCATGGCCCCTCGAGAATTTTCTCGAAGTGGTTTGGAGCGCCCTCCGCGAGCTTCCGACCACCCTTGCGGTCAGCAGCAGCCACGAGTGGGTCCTCACGTTGTTGCTTCTTGTTTTTCCTTTTGGTGGAACGATTGGAGGTGCCATCGCCGGCACCCTCGTCCCGCCTTGCCTTGCTCTCGAGGCGATCGAAGATCGCTCCGACTGCCTCTTCTTCTGAGGTGTGGCTGGTGGCGATGTCTAGGAGCTCCTTGGTGGTCCATGGGCCCTTGCATCATAGCTTATGAACCAAGGACTCGTAGGCCGTTCTGGACAGGAAGGCTCCTATCATGTCAGCGTCGGCGATGTTGGGAAGCTCGTTGCACTGCTGGGAGAAGCGTTGGATGTACCCACGAAGGGTCTCACCAGCCTTCTGGCAATAGTTTTTGAGGTCCCATGGGTTCCTAGGGCTTTTGTACGTGCCCTAGAAGTTTCCCATGAAGATCTTGTTTAGATCTGCCCAACTCGGAATTATGTTGGACGGCAGGTGTTCCAACCATGCCCGAGCCGAATTGGCCAAGAACAGTGGAAGGTTGCGGATAATGAAGTCGTCATTATTCGCACCACCGGCTTGACAGGCAAGCCGATAGTCTTCAAGCCAAAACCCGGGGTTTGTCTCCCTGGAGTACTTAGGGATATTAGTAGGTGGTCGATACCTTGGCGGGAATGCAACGTTGAGGATGTGTCGGCTGAAGGCCTGAGGCCCTAGGAGGCCAGGGCTCAGGCTCCGGTCCTCACCGCTATTGTAGCATCCGCCATGTCGAGGATGATAGCCACGGCGGGCTCCTTCCCTTGGGTCGCTGTAGGCGCGTCTGCAGGCATCGAGGGTGCTGCGTGCATCACGGTTGTGGCCGAGATGTTGATGCACCGTGATTGCAGCGCGCTGCTCGTTGCCTTGTGGCGCCTGGTGGACGGATGCATCCCTAGCGGAACGTACCGAGGGCATACACTAGCTAGTGTCGAGCTCGCGTCGCCGAGACAACGAGCTCTCCGCCTGCTGTGCTGCCGCACGCTCAAGTAGCGTGTGGATTTCACGGTGGGCCCGGCGATCCTCGAGCGTCGCAGCATCTGGAAGGCCACGGAGAAAGGCCATTGCGGCAGCGATGTTCTAGCTTGCTCGAGCAAAGTGGGGAAGGGTTTCATCATCGGCGATGATCCTTCAGTTTATGTCGCAGGCCATGGCGCGTGCGTGCCCTCCATCTCCACGGCGCCTGATCTCCTCGTTGATCTTCTCGTACTCCCGAACAAGTTGTTGTCCGGCCTCGTCCATCTCCCGCTTTCGGGCTCTTAGCTGCTCCACCCCAACATGAGGTGGGGCGGCTGTCCCTATCTTGGTTACGCCGCCGTGGTTGCCTCCTAGGGTAGTCTCCTCCGTGGAGACGCTTTTGATGTGTCCCTCAGAGGTTTTCACCATGAAATATTCCTGAGAGGGATGATGGCTTCCCCTGCTAGAGTCAGAGTCAGAATCTGACCCCGGCCCCTCCGCGAGGAGGCCGTGCAGGGATTCCGTAGCGCTTTCGATCATCCCTATGAACTCGTTGTTCGAGGGGGACAGGATCATGCGTTGTGCCACAAGGTGGCTAATGGTCGCCGCGGCGTTGTGGAGACCAAACGAAAACACGGTCGGGGTTCTCCGTGCAGAGTGTTCCGGAGAGAGGGTGAGGTGGCGCAGGTCCTCCCTGGACGGCTGTGGTCCAAGGGAGAAGCCGGGCTGGCACTCAAGCCCCCCGTTGTTGACGTTAACAGAGGGAAAAGACTGGATGGCCGCGTGGGCCAGCGCCAACTCTCCTCCCAATGTGACAATGAAGTCCAGGTCACCGAAACGCACGTGTGCGCTCAGAACCCAGCTGATTGCGTGGTTAGCCATCCGCGGCCTGATTTGGAACATGCAAAGCCCCCTACCTGGCACGCCAACTGTCGGTGTTTCGAACAAACACCGGCTAGTAAATTTATGATTGTTGCGCGTTAGACCCGGATGGTGCACTAAAGGACACGAGGTTTATATGGTTTAGGCTGAACGTTCCTACGATCAGTCTGCTGCTGCTCGTGTTATTAGTACCGAAAATGGTTCGTAGTAGGGGGTACAAACGGTTCAGAGAGGGACGAGTCCCAAGTCTCTGATGGAGTGATCGAAAAGGTCGCCGAGAGCTTGGTCGCTGCCCAGTCGTGTGTGAAGTGTTGTGTGTGTTGAACTTATTCGTTCGCCCTTCGTCCTTTTGGTGGGGGGGCCTGCCCTCCCTTTTATAGACCAAGGGGGAGCAGGGGTTACAGATCGAAGAAAGAGGAAAATATCAAAGGTATTGAAGGTCATTCGAGGGAGCCGAGTCTTCCTTTTTCCCTGTGCCTGCCCTGCTTAACACGGCAGACCGTGTCAGAGGTGGCGTGTTCGCTGATCTTCGTAGGCCATACCCTGGCCTTTTTTAGCAAGTGGGTGCGTCCCATCCTATGCCGGCGGACGGTGCGGCGTGCCGGAGAGCTGAGCTATGACCTCTCGGGGAGTAATAGGAGAAGTGACAATACGCTCGTCACTGTAGATGAGTTGATTTCTATCTTGGACCGTAGTGGCTGTCGTATGCCTGTGTCAGTATCCACGCCCGAGGACTGAAGGCGGCGCCTACTACACTGTGGGACAAAAGCCAGAGCCTACAATACTATTCATGCAATGTTACGTCGGAAAGGGCCTAAAGCGTCCGTCCCGTCGTAAACTGATGGTACTTTCCAGCAGGCGTGCAGTGCATGGTCTCCGGTACTGCGTTTGACTCGAACGTCTTGTCATACCTTGTGCCTATTATTAGGAAGGAGCAGGGAGCGACCGTCGGGTGAGGCGGAGCCCGTCCTAGGACGCCGGGCGAGGCGAAGCCAGCCCTCGGGGGTCGGGCGCGGCGAAGCCCACCCTTGGACGTCGGGCGAGGCGGAGCCAGCCCCTAGCCCTCGGGCGAGGCGGAGGCCAGCCCCTAGCCATCGGGCGAGGCGGAGGCCAGCCCTTGGGGGTCGGGCGAGGCGGAGCCCGTCCTCGGGGGTAGGGCGAGGCGGAGCCCTCCCTCGGACGTCGGGCGAAGCGGAGCCAACCTTCCGTCGCCTGGGCAAGAAGAATAGCAATGCCCTTGTCTGGCTGGAAGCGTCAACGTTCGATGGTTATTAGTCCTACCTCATTGGGTACCCCGGTATTAGGTCCCCGACAAGTCTCTTGTGCTTCCTGCAATTCTACCGTTTAGGCATGAGAGGTATTCCCTCGATCCTAGAATACTTGATCTTGTAGGATTTAAATTTTATTTTAAAATACTTGATCAGTTGACCATCTCACTTTTGAATATATCTTTTTTTCAATATACTCTTTTCTTTTTCTAACACTAGCTCCCTTCGTTTCAAATTATAAGTTGGTATAATTTTTTTTGGTACACAGTATATCTCTATCTTTCTCCTTCTTAATTTTGTGCACCAATACCCTCCTTAATTCCCGCGTCATACTAATTTGGGATGGAGGGAGTATGTTGGGCTAACAAATCTTTGCTTTAGCGCAAGTATACCCCTTGGCACACTGGCCTCCTTCATACACTGTTGGCTTATGCGTGACTTTCAGAATATCTTTGCTTATTTTCTTTGTCTACTTGCATATAGAAAAATGTATTTTGTATATACTATTTTTATGAAAACTTTCAATGATTTTTGTATCCATTGAAGAATTAGGGAAGAGGTAAGATAGTAATACTAGGCAATTGTATTGTAGCAGTTATAGATGTGCTTATGTGCTATTTTCATGCCATGTCGGTCTAATATAAGAATGATCCAAAATGTGAATTGTGCCGTGCCTCTTATTATGTCGAGATCTTAGACACAGACACAGCACGACCCACGTGGTATTATGTATTAGACCATGCGAAAGGATCATTTCCACAACTTGCCTTCAAACAGCACGGCCAGATCCAACTCCAATGACAAATACAACTGCATCTAGACTTCTAGAGCCTAAGTAAACTTTGTTAACTTTAGTTCCAAGTCATATTTTTTAATCTGATTAGGACGCCTCTTTTTGATAAATAATAAAGCTAAAAAAGATCGGGCTTAGAACAAATTAGATTGGCTTTATCTGTGAACGGAGGAAATATTGTACTAGGAAACCTATCCAGTTGTTGAAAAATCATCTCCTTATGACATATGAAATTATATTACTTATATTTACTTTATATAAATAAATATCATAATATATGTTAGTAGATGATTTAGCACTCGATATATGGACAACTAAATATATGTTAGCAAATGATGTGGTTTACTGATGTGAATAGCTTGAATGAAGATATAATTGTACATGCTAGTGGATGCTGTGTGGACAGCTTATATGAAGAAATGAAATGTTAATGAGGATTAAGAATATAAAGATATATAGATATAGATATCGATAGATATAAATATAAATATATCAATAAATACTCTTAAAGGTGTTGCAAAAAAGAAAATAAAATTACTCCTTTAATTTTATTTCAAATTATAAGATGTTTTAACTTTTTAAGTATATTACTTTTATCATATATCTAGGCATAATATATATCTAAGTATATAAAAAACTTACTGTGCTATGTATCTAGGAAAAGCAAAATGCCTTATAATTTTGAATGAAGGGAGTATATAAAATAGATAGAAGAGAAAGATGTTCAGTTCTCATTCCCTCTCTTCTGTTTTTTTTAAGAAATTGAGGTACGGTGATTTACAATAATTTTCTGTAGTCATGGATGACGTCACGTTCCGTCCAGAAGATTGGACCATTGGGAGGAGGGATGGATAGGCAAGCAGAGGAAGCTGTTACGAACAATCCCGGGACCGGGAGGCTGCTGGAGCCTGGAGGCGGCAAATTTTCAGCAGCCAAGCAAAGTATGAAAGCAACAACCGCTGACCCCTATATCAACCTCGCATGGCCTCATCTGGCATCAGTCCGACTATTCTAGTCCCCAATTGTCACCCACTGGCCACTGCCTTTCTCAAGCTCGTCCGACGTTGATACCATTGGCGGTCGCCATGGCCATGGCGCCGGACCAGCAGCAGCCACCTGCAGGGGCAGGGGCCTCCTCGACTGGCTCGACATCTCCTTGCCTCCGCGTACACGTACACGACACCACCCTCGTGCCTCCGTCTCCGTCACCGCCGGAGACCTCGCTCCCGCTCACCTTCTTCGACGTCTTCTGGCTGCAGTCCCTGCCCGTCGAGCGCCTCTTTCTCTACCGCCTCGGCCCCGACGCTGACGTCGCCGCCATCATCTCCAACCTCCGGGACTCCTTGCACCAAGCCCTCCGCTCCTTCTACCCTCTCGCCGGCCGCGTCCGCCTCACCCCCGGCTCGTCCGACCGCTACGAGCTGCACTACCGCCCGGGAGACGCCGTCACCTTCACCGTCGCCGAGTGCGACGACGAAGACGCGGACGCACACTTCGACGCCCTCGCCACCGACAAGCCCCGGGAGGTTGCCAAGATCGCCGCGTTCGTGCCGCCGCTGCCGGGGGGCGGCAGGCTGCTCGCCGTTCAGGTCACGCTCCTTCCGGCGCACCGAGGCCTCGCCATCGGCGTCACCGTGCACCACGCCGCCTGCGACGGCTCGGGCTCCACGCACTTCCTGCACACCTGGGCGGCCGCCTGCAGAGGCGGCGGCGCCGAAGCGCCGCTGCCGCCGCCTGTCATCGACCGGACTCTCCTCGCCGACCCAAGGTGCCTGTACGACGTCTTTTTCCAGACGGCGCCGAGCAGTGAAGAGTATCAGTTCGTCAAGATGTCCGCCGACCAGCTGTTCGCCACGTTCACGCTGTCCAAAGACGACCTGAAGCGCGTCAAGGATGCCGTGGCCGACGAGGCTGCGCGGCGCGGCGTCGCGTCGCCCCGGTGCTCCTCTCTCGTTGCCACCTTCGGCCTCGTCTGGTCGTGCTACCAGCGAGCCAAGGAGAGCAGCGGCGGCGGCGGCGCAGGAGAGGGCCCGATGGCTTACATGGTCTTCCCCGTCGACCACCGCTCGCGGATGAATCCTCCCCTGCCGGACAAGTACCTGGGCAACTGCGTCGGCCCAGCGTTCCCGCTGGCACCAAAGGACGAGCTGGCCGCGGCCGGCGCAGGCGGGCTCTTGAGCGCGTGCGCCGCCGTCGCCTCCTCCATCGACGAAGCTGTGTGCGACATCGGGACGTCAAGCATGGATGCGTGGATGGACCGCCTCAGGGAGCTAGTCCCGATGGGTTTACTGACCGTGGCCGGATCGCCGAGGTTCCGCGTCTACGACCTGGACTTCGGATTCGGCCGGCCGGCGAAGGTGGACATCGTGTCCGTGGCCAGGACGGGCGCAGTGGCGGTGGCGGAGAGCCGGGATGGCGACGGCGGGATAGAGGTGGGTGTCTCTCTGCAGCCGGCTGCCATGGAGAGGTACACGAAGTGCTTCGCGGATGCTATCGCGTGGCTCCACCAGAGGACATGAGAGCGACGACTGGTCTTTTACGGAATCATAGTGTGATGGAAAATTAATTTGTAATTTGTAATAAAATTGCCACTGCAAAATAATTAGTGTTACAAAGTAATTAATACATTGATATTTGTTAATGTGCAAGTGTTGTATAAATGTGTTGGTTTTTAGTGGCCATCCATGAGCACGTGCAAGGACTGACTCCATGCGCACATGCACGACAATTCGCACACCATCACAGCCACAGGGTTGCCAAGACATCGCCGTCTACGGTTCCGGTCCTAAGCATAATTAAAACTTGAGATCTGTTGATATAATAAGCACCCGAAAACCTACTCATTCCAGTTGTGTTGCATGGACCGATACTGAGTCAATTCGTAGACTCGTGCGGTGAGTAGCGGTGAGTAGCCCGAGGCAGGTTGATTCTGGCCGTCAGGGTGGGACCAGCGGTGAGTAGCGGCACGCGAGCACCACCAGCAATGGTCGCGCCCATGGGTGCTCTTGGCTCAGCCGGGGACGACTTGAGACACCCCGGCACGTGCACCCAGCCGCCATCGGTAGGGGCCGCAACGGTAGCGGCGGCCCACGACAGTTGTAAAACGCTTGGTGTTACACAGTGAATCACTTGCTAAAACATGTCATGAGCATCATACTTAAGTGATATTGCATGTGGTGTGATGGATAGGTAAAGCATTGTAATTTAAACGAATCGTAAAAACTTAAAACGAAAGGTTGTTCGCGACTTATGAAATTATCAAGTTAGGATGTTCGCGAATTTTTATTAAACAAAAACACTATAGAACATGCATGAGAGGCCTAAATAAGTTTGGGAGTGCAAACTTTGTAGAGGGTGATGAAATACTTGCTATTGAAAAACAATATGGCTAAGTGGTATTTCTAATAGCTTAGAAATGCAATCTGAAATAGAGTTGATTCAAGACTTAGAGAAAATTTCACGTTGGAAACAGCTTGACATAACCATGTTTGTCAATTTATTTAGAAGAATCAGGTTAGGGAGTGAAGGGGTGCTTTAGCTTGGTTTGGTAGACCTATGTGCTAACTTGGGGGTGGAAGGGGTGGTTTGGAGGTAGGAGTAACGGTTTAGGATTTTTTTGCGCTTTAAAAACGGTGCATGCATTGTTTCCGGCCGCCGCCTCTATCTGAGCGAAGTCACCGGCCCGGGTGAGCTCAACGTCGTGGCCCTGGCACACCTAGCGTGTGCACTCGTGCTGCCACGCATGGCTGGCCATCACTGCTGCTGCCCCCATGCTAGCTGCCGTGCCCAGGTGTCCCTGCGCCTGCTGCCCCGACATCGCGGCGCCGGTGTGTAGGTGCACGTGCACCCTGCGCGTGGCCGCCTGCTGCGCGCTCGTCGCTGCCTCTGCTATCGCTGCCATCGCATCACCTTGTTGCGCGCTGCCCTGCACCGCACCACGTGCTTCCGCACGCTGCGCTGCTGCGCGCCGATCGCTGTGCCACGACCCAGCTCAGCGCTGCGTTTCTCGCTCGCCTGGGCTCCACACGCGTGTAGCCGAGCCACCATCGCCTCGCCATTCATAACGTTGAGGCGCGCGGGCCGCACCGGCCGTGGGGGTGTGCCTGTCGGCTTGTGCTTGGCCACGGGGTGTTCCCATCGTGCTAACAACGTCACGCCAAGCCACGTTGAGTCACGGCTGCATCCCCACTACCGTCCGTTACCTCTCTGCCCGCACCCCTGCCCCTGTCATCGCTGTGCCGTGCTTGTGCGCCTGGTGCGAGATGTCGCGTTCCACCATTCATTGCGCCACTGCTTCGCCACCACGCCCCTCTTTGGTTGCCCCATCCGCTTTGATTGCGGCTCAGTCGAGCCCAATTTGGAGCGGCGCCCGCCACCATGCCGTTAAGACCCATCCCTCCCCCGTGTCGTGGTCAGCCACCGCACTGAGCCCCCGGTAAAATTGACTGCACCTTTAGCTCCGCACTGAGCCTCTTTGCGTCGTGCGCATGCTAGCCGCAGCCCTAGTGCCATCTCCTCACCGTGGACGCGGTTGTGCCATTGCGGCCGCCGGTCACCCCCGCTGTGCGCACGTGGCCAGCTTCGCTCGGGTTGTCTCCGGCCGAGCCAGCATCCCGAATAGGTCTCAGGTGAGTCTTCATTGCTCGCCTGCCCCCGTATCGCCTTGTGGTTGCGGCGGCTCATCGGAACGCCCTTGTCATTGCCGCAGGATCCACGCCGGCATAGCCAGGCCTTGCTATGGCGTCTCGACCCGTGTTTTCATTGCCCATCGATCCGCGTCTGCGCCTAGGTGAGCATCGGTCCC
The DNA here is from genome assembly GCF_019320115.1 of Miscanthus floridulus. NCBI lineage: Eukaryota > Viridiplantae > Streptophyta > Magnoliopsida > Poales > Poaceae > Miscanthus > Miscanthus floridulus. The sequence goes on along the minus strand of NC_089597.1, from coordinate 120,627,281 downwards.
TTAGATAGGGCGGGGAAGGTCCCGGTTTGCCGGCAGGGGTCGCCAGTGTCATCAGCCGCTGTGCCGGCGTGTGCGGCCAGGGCGAGGACCTCTCCGTTGCGAAGTAGAGAAGGAGCGAGGGTTTTCTTGCAAAGTCGTAGTCTGTTGAAATAGTGCACATAGTGTTAGTAGTATTATCGGAGAATGCGAGGGCGTTTTTACAAGTTAATCGGCGCGCACGCGGGCTCCCTCGTCGTGCGCCGTTTGCGCGCATGAGCCGCGCCTTGCGTGGGCCGAGTTGGGCCGCGTGGGAGGGAATCGTTTTCCTTTTTAAGGATTAGAACTAGCTTATTATTTTATGTTGTAAGTAGAACTTTGGAAAAAGCATATCAATTCGAGCGGATGTCCAAAAATAGTGAAACAAAATTTGTTAGGTTTATAAAAATGTGATCTATCTGTTGATGTAGTTAGTTTATATTTATCTATGAGAATGTTTGGTTCATTAATTTATTTAGGAAAGCTTAGCATTATTTAGATTAATATTTGTAGGAATTTTTGTGGCAAATTGGTAATAATTTTAGCCATGGAACTTTTACAGTAGATTAATTGGATTATTATGTGCCTACTGTAATTTTTATAGCCCTAGAGTATGTTAAGAAATGAGGTAGCTAAGTACCCTTTGTTTTGCTACATATGGAACCATTAATAAAAGTGGAGATGCATTTCTATCATTAAGTTAATGCTCAAATGGTTTCGTAATTGTTTAATAGAAATGGTAGATAGCTTGGCATCTTAGCCATTAGAGTTAGCTTAACAGTTTGATAGATGTAGTTGTATTTTAAGAGTTGTTGTTGCCATAATACAAAGCATTGCATCATCATTTCATACATGTAGGGAACGAGCTAGTGGAGTTCGTGACCGCGGGAGAATAAGAGTACGAGGAGGTGATCGAGAAATACGAGGAGGAGGTCCTTATCCAGGAGGGAGCCCTAGAGTCACCTGCTGCTGACTTTGCTGACATCCCACTTGCCCAAGGCAATATATATATATATATATGAGATGTGCATTATGTTTTAGGACTTTGGTGAAAATTACATGCATAAATATATCTACCTATGACTCCTACTAGTATAGATAGAGTAGGTGCTATGCTTAGGTTTTTTTTCGGTAGCCTGAGTAACCTGCCGTTACTTACAGGTGATTATCATTACTACTCTCATAATAAAATGGTGAAAGGAAAAATAGAGACTGGGTAGGGATATGGTATGGGTATTGGTGGGTGTAAGAGGTTGTGTCCCGTGGCCAACGGGGCATAGCTTGGTTACACTGTTTTCTCTGTCCATGTCGGTTAAGGACCGGCTGTTGCATTTGGTTCTAGGCAAGTCACTGACTTATTATCCTGAGCATATACTTATTTATGAGAGCAAGGAAGGCTCGTTGCTCTCTTGTTGTGGGTTCCGGCTCTTTCCGGATCGACTGATTGGAGGCGGGGATGGTGGAGGCCTAAGCACCATACTGAGTCCGGGACTCATGTGTGGGGGCTTGGAGTTTAAGTTTGGATGGGGATCTAGACTCCTTGATAGGAGAGTGGTGGGTTGGTCCTGCTTGTGCCTAGGGTACAAGCGGTGCGTGTATTTCGGGGTATCTAGCTCGGCACATTGATTCACGAATCGCTGGATAATCTAGTACGGCTTGTCTATAGTCTAGCACCGTAGTAAGAACCGGAAGATCAAAGATGATGAAATAGATCTGTTTGGTCAACTCTTGCTTGAAAGTAGAATAGGTGCTTACATAGAATGGCTAGATAATGAACTAATCATGACTGCTAATAAGAAACATACATAAGGATTCACTACTAGTATTGTTTTCCGTAAAAAGGAAACCCAGCAAACCATAAAACTTATCATATCCTTTGGAGTCGAGAAATTATTCCCACTAGTCAGGTAAGTCTTGCGAGTATATTATGTACTCAGGGTTTATTTACCCCTGTTGCAGGTGCAGCTTGAAGAGTAGCTGTTGTGTGGAAGATTCTTCTGGTGGGCACAGACAGGATCCTTGTATTCTACCGTTAGATGTTTATTTTAATTTCGCTGTTTAATTTTCGCACTCTAACTCTGGTATTGTAATAATTTATTTTTAAGAACTCTTGTTGTATGAAATGGACTAAGTATTGTAAACTCATTCTCATTATTGGATCCTCGATGAAAAATGTGGATTATTCGGGTTCTTCTTTGGGTGTGCTCGACGGAACTGCTCGAAGTATCTCGCTTTCGGGGTGCTTAGTGTCTAGTGAAAGACGAGCGCCTCTGTAAGGGTGCTATTTCGGACGGTTCTGCCACAGCGGTGTGGCGTCCCGACGATGCTAGGTTGGGGAAGAGGCCGGGCAGGCGCTGCGCGAACTGAGGGAGGAGGAGGTGTGATCGGCTTGGGTGGAGGAAAGAGGTAGCGGTGGCGGCATGGGGCTCTGCTGCTGCCAGCGGACACGAGAGAGGCCGAGAGATGGGGAGCGCGAGACGGAGCGGGGATTTTTTTTCTTGAGAGAGGCAGTCAAGGCGGAGTGGGAACTGGGAAGCCGCGTCAGAACGGATGCGAGGGGACGGACATCCGCGTCGAAGTATTTCCGTATGTAATGCTTAAGCATCTCAGGCCATATAAGGCCCCTTTTCTGTATTTATCACTATAAACCATCATTTGGTTAATGGTCATCCATTTTTAACAGACACAACTATGATTTCGCCTGGGGCTAGTGAAGTAACAACTGCATAAATCTGTTGATTTGCAGAGGATGGTCTGGATGAATATGAGAATGATAGCTTCATAGCAGATTCGGATGATGCGGAAGAAAATATGGGAGGAGAGGAAGAACGGAAGAGTGATGATGAGAGGCGTAAAAAGAAAAGGTACTTGCAATTTGTTCCTGCTAGAAATAGATGTAATATAATATATTGTGTACATTGTCCTGAAATATATGAGATCACCCAGGGAATCAGAAGACTTCATCCTTGATGAGGACGACTACATTTTCCTCAAGAATAATTATGTCACCGACATTAGTGGGCCAAAACCTGTATGTTTTTTTAGTCAAAGTTGGCTTTCCTGTCCCTTTTTTGTTGGTGTGTTTATGAAGAATGCTCTTTTTGTCTTGTTATAGGGAAACCAGTTTAAGCGCTTGAAGAATGCTGGAGTTGATGAGTTGATAGCACGAAGAAAGCAAGGGCTTGAGAGAGAGGCTTCTAACTCAGGTGAGTTGAGAGCGAAGAGGCTTCAAGATGAGTGTGAGCCATTTAGTTTAAGACGAGGAAATGAAAATGAAGAAATAAAAGAAAATGAATTGCCTGAGAGGATACAGGTATGTACCAGCTAACTTGATTTTACACTAAATCTTGATTTAGTTTAAGACGTACATAAGATTCATTTATTTTTCTTTGTGACAGTTGTCTGAAGAGTTGACTGGCGATCCTCCCACGGATAACACGACGATAGAGGAAGAAAGTTTATAGATACATACACAGCCAACTAACTGGCGATGGGTTTCTGTTCCTTTTCGGTAATGAGCATGTGAACAAGTATATTGACCAGAAGGACATTGCTAACGTTCTGACCATGTTGCATGTCAACAAATTTGAAGTATGCAAATTTGTGAAAATCTGCTTCGCAATTTATTATGCTTGCTCGTCTGACTTAGTTTTTGTTACCTGTCAGATTCCATTCATTGCAATGTGCAGAAAGGAGAAATGTTCAAGCCTGCTAAAAAACCTATATTCTTATCAGCGTTATGGATATGATGATGAATATGATGTGCCCAAAATGAGGTGGCACAAGGTAAGTACTCTTCACGACAAATTGGTTCCTCTCCCTGAACTTACCAACTATTTGCATTTATTGACTCAATGTGTTCTATGTAGCTGCTCTGGGCAGTTCAGACCTTAGACAGAAAGTGGCTACTTCTTCAGAAGCGCAAGTTTGCTTTAGAGTTGTATCATGAGAAACGATTTGATGATGAGAAATGGAGGATAGAAGATGTCACAAGGCAAAAAGTTAACAGGCAACTTTATAATTCTATCATTGAAGCACTAAAGGATGCTAAATCTGACAAAGAGGTGGAGGATATTGATGCAAAATTCAATTTACATTTTCCTCCTGTTGAAGTTGAAGAAGGCCTGTTCAAACGTCCAAAAAGGAAATCCTTGTACAGTATCTATCAGAAGGCAGGGTTATGGGAGGTTGCCAATCAATTTGGGCACAGTTCTGAGCAATTAGGTCACCATCTAACATTAACAAATAAACCTGTATGTGATATAAGCTGATACCTCGCTTTATTTTTCTTCTTTAGAACAATATTGCCTGTGCATACCCATTGTTTGCATATATTTTCGTGCCGCAGAAAATTGTTTTATACAGAAAATTTTTCTAAGTTTGACAACTTCACGTGTATATCATTGTTTAGTATGTTAGCGAGCTTGATGGCGGGAAAGATTCTCCTGAAGAGGTTGCTGCAAATTTCACATGTTCCATGTTTGAAACGCCACAAGATGTTCTTCGTGGCGCAAGACACATGGTATTTAGTAGACCTCAAAATCTTGACCTATTTTTGTAGCGCACAAAATTTAGTTCATCTTGATCTTAATTCAAGCTGACAACAATATTCTTTGTCCCCTCGTTTCTTCTTTGTTATCAGGCAGCAGTTGAGATAAGTCGTGAGCCAATTGTAAGAAAGCATATTCGAAGCATCTTCATGAATCAAGCAGTTGTGTCAACATGTCCCGCACCTGAGGGCAATGCGATCATAGATCCGTATCATCAATTATCCGGTGTTAAGTGGTTGAGAGAAAAACCACTTGATAAGTTTGTAGATGCACAGTGGCTTCTTATTCAGAAAGCAGCAGAAGAAAAGCTCCTCAAGGTTACCGTAAAATTGCCAGAAGATGCTAAGAAAGAACTAATGTCTGACGCAAGTGAAAGTTATCTAAGTGACTGTGTCAGCAAGTCTACACAATTGTGGGATGAGCAACGAAAGATGATACTGGATGATGCCTTCTTCAGTTTCCTTCTTCCATCAATGGAAAAGGAGGTTCGATCACTGTTGACAGCAAAAGCCAAACATTGGCTCCATATGGAACTAGCCACTGCTGCCCGCGCTTCGCTGCTATTGATGTACTTGGTATAGGAATTTTTTTAATAAATGTGGCTCATATGTCTAATATGTTTTCTCATTTTATTGGTACGGAAGGTTGGTCTCAATATTGTAAACGAACATAGAGGTTGGTTGTCATTACATGGTGCCTATTCTAGTCCAGCAAATCAATGACATGTTAGTGGAAAGAAGTATTTGATAGAGTTGGGCTCAAGCAACTAACACACTTAGATTTAAAGCACAACATTGGGTAGGATTACATTATAGGTGGAAATAGCAAAAACTACAACACAAGTACTTCTTCTAACGTGAGGGTTTATAAAAAAGTGAATTAGGATCCACTCTCCCTTAGGCGAAACTACAACACGCATCCAACAACTACGGACGACAACAACGGCAAGAGTACAATACAGGAGGACAAGCGACGAAAAGCACTACTACTACGGGTACAGCATCCCAAGGCAACTAATCTACCTTGGAACCACGCATCTGTATTCCTGTGCTCCGCGGATTCTTCTACCGCCCTGGCTATGGATCTACATCTTCTCGTGGCAATGGCTGAGTGAGAGGAACCAAGGGTTCTGCTTCTAACACTTCCGAAGGTGGAGGTGCTGGCGGTTCTGCATCACCGGTTCCCCCTTCTTTCAGGCAGGGTGGATAGGGATCCCCTCCAAGATCGGGGTATCCTGCCTTTCATCAACCAGCGTCCTCCGCTTGGCCCTAGTGAACAGATAGGCCTCACCCAGCTGATGAACATGCCGATCTTTGGCCTCCTTCAGAGCTTCTGACATGGCTGTCTCCCGGCTCTCAGCAGCTGCAGCACTAGGCATGCGCTTCGGCGAGCTGCACCTGGAGCATCCGAGTGAAGATCTCGGCTTCTTCGACGCGCTGGAGGCACGCCCTCAGCTCCAAGGCTTGCCGGTCATACTGCTCATCCTAGAGCAAGCAGGTACGTGGTCAAGTGCACCATGGTAGGACTATCTTCCTGCGCATCCCGCCCTTGCAAAGCCTCCATGCGAGCCCTCTATGCCCGCCGATTCCTATCCAAGGGTGGAAAGAACCTCATGGGGGTACGGGCAATGGGGTCTTCATAGAGCTGGCAAAGGTACCGCAAGGCTTTGCGGGCCACAACCTGGTAGGCGTCGGTGAAGCTAAACCCGGTTACGATCACACTCCAGGCTTCGGTGATATTGGGGAATTCTTCACTCTTCCCAATGTAGACGGTAACCTCACACCGATCGGTGCCATGCTTCTCATACTCACGGCCCTCATACTCGGGATGATCTTTGACTCCGAGCTTTTACAGGGTGGCATGCAGGATTCTAGGAAAACCCTCAACGTTCAGGCAATAACTACTAACCCAGGCTCCTGTCATTTCTGGCGGTGGCTACAAAGAAGGGCTGAGCAAAAAGCTTGCTCAAAGGGAAAACCTAAGCGAGCTAAAGTGCGCCGAGTGGTGGTACCAATGGCTAAACCAGGCTCAGCTTATAAAGGCGAAGCGGTCTGTGGTCCTAGTGCGGTTCACTAGGGTTCCTGCGTGGGATCACTATGAATGAATCGACCAAATTCCACGTGTTCGAGGCAAGTGATGTGCGGTGCCATTACTGAGTAGTACGACTGCAGGGCAAGGGTCCGACAAGAGCGTAGAAAAGGGGTACGAGGAGACGTGGGTCACTATTGATGTGACTCACGGGCGAACGCGGAGCACAAAGCCACAGTGCAGACCTAATTCTGTAACAAGAATGAGTAGGCCATGCACACTACGACACGCGTGACACCTATGGATGGCGTATCTGCTAGCAATACGCACAATAATGCACAAACAGGATATGCATGAATGCACGTCCTATGCGTTCGAGGTGAGCGATGTCCGAGGCCATTAATGACTAATACGACTGCAAGCCAAGGTTCCGACAAGAGCCCAAAAAAGAGTGCGGGGAGACTTGGGTCATGGTAGGCGTAACCGCAGGCGACGCAAAGCACAAAGCCACATGGAACGAGCCGCCTCTGCAAGCATGGATGCAGATGCAATTATGGTAGCTGTAGTAACGGCGATCAACCCCAACCACCGACCATCTCGGGAGCAACGTGCACACAACCCAAGCCGTGTCTTAGATGCATGGATGCATGTGTAAGTACAAATGGTCCTGCATGGTCGGTGAATCGTTTTTATCTGATGGTAAGGAGGAGAGGCATTAAATGTGTCCACTTGCCCGACTTGTTTTTATCTGATGGTAACATGAAGGGGAGGCATCAAATGTGTCCACCTACTGTCGACCCACCCTACGTAGGTGAAGATGTCCAGTGCTTTCAAACTTACTTAGTGAATTTCTGGATACCTTAGGGAATGGCTTCGGACACTGCTCGTTTCGTGCATGTAAAAATCCTGCCGCTTTCCTTTTATTGGTCTCCAGCGCCAGACTAAATAGTGGACTGCGCCAGGATCCAATGACCGCTCCACCATTACAAAAGGCCTAGCCTAGCCACTTGGTAACACCACATCGGTGAGTCTCAGCTTACCTAGCCTTTTTCCTGAGCAAGCTTCTCGCTCGAGCCTTCCTTGTAACCATCATCCACCAAGGATGGCAGGAGCCTAGGGTTAGCAGCTATTGCCTGAACACTGAGGGTTTTCCAAAATCCTTGTATGCCACCTTGCAAAAACTTGGAGTCAAGGATCCGCCCTGAGTATGAGGCTCGTGAGTATGAGAAACATGGCACTGAGCGATGTGAGGCCACTGTCTATATTGGGAAGAGTGAGGAGTTCCTCGATATCACTGAAGCCTAGAATGTGACCGCAACCGGGTTCTGCTTCCTCGACACCTACCAAGCTGTGGCCCACAAAGCCTTGCGGTATCTTTGCCAGATCTACGAAGAGCCAATTGCTCGTACCCCCATGATGTTCTTTCCACCTTTGGAAAAGAATCGATGTGTATGGAGGGCTCGCATGGAGGCTTTGCAAGTGGGGGACGCTCAAGAAAACAAGCCCAACTGTGGTATATCTAGCCTAGGTATTTGATTGCTCTGGATGAGCAGTATGATCGGCAGGCCTTGGAGCTGAGGAAGTGCCTCTGCCGAGCTGAGGAAGCCGAGATCTTTTCTAGGATGCTCGAAGTGCAACTCGCTGAGGCGCACGCCGATGTGGCAGCCGCAGAAAGTCATGAGACTGCCATGGCGGAAGCCCTGAAGGAGGCTGAAGATCGGCGCACCCAGCAGCTGGAGGATGCTTATCTGGTCACAAGGGCCAAGCGTAGGACACTTGACACAGAAAGGCAAGAACCCTTGGTCTTGGAGGGAATGCCTGTCCACCCACCGGAAAGAAGGAGAACCGGTGTTGCAGTACCACCAGCACCTCCACCCTCAGAGGTATCAGAAGTAGAGTCCTTGCTTCCCCTCACTCAGTCACCACCACGAGATGAGGCAGATCCTTAGCCAGTGTAGAAGAAGAACCAACCGAGGTCAGGAATGAAGCCGTTTGGTCCGACAAAGGAGATGAGTTGTCCTAGGGGACATGTACCCGTAGATAGTAGTGCTTGTCATCACCATTCTCTAGTGTTGTAATCTTTCCGTTGTATTTCATCCGTAGATGTTAAGCATCGTTGAGCCGTAGGAGACAAACGATGTGTCCAGAATGGGAGAGCGAGTGCTTGTATGTTGTATCCGTGTAAGGGCGTTTGGGATGTGCATTTTGCTTTATTCGTTGTGTTTGGTATGTCGATTTACCCTTAGACCTCGTTAGACTTACTTAGGGCTCTCGAGGCAAAAAAACAAATGGGTTACAAGAAAAGCAACCATTCAGATGCAAGCATGACCAGCTATGGTTGGTTGACATAGAACATTGTATCAAGCTATTTGTGGGTGTCCCAGTAGAACACTTGAATTTCCTTAGAAATTAAATCTGTTGTAGGATTTGATTTCCTGGCCCCTTGTCACTGAAAGGAACCCTTGTTGTCTGAATCTTCTCTTACAATCCATTGTTAGTTTCGTGGTCAGTGACCCCACTGCTTGCATCTGAATGCTTGAGATAAGTGCTGAGATACTCCACACTTCACAGCAAGACACTCCACACTCAACACTAATCACCCGCATAAGCCCCCTATTCTAATGCCAACCTATTTCAACATTTTAAGAAAAAGCCTGAGATAAGTGCTGCAACCTGGAGACTATCGAAGAAAACATCAAGCAGGAGCCAGAGTACACTGTTAGAAGCAAGAAGCTGACAGTCTCAAGATGTGCTTAGATGAAGATGAGGTCACCATGACCATCTTTGCTATCCTAATTCCTACTATGGTGACATCAATCATATTGGCTGGGGCGCGATCACCACGGTTGAGTAGGAAGTTCTGGGGCGTCGGCGATTATGATGCAGCGAAGGGGAGGTCTGCGCCACAGGATCCGAGTACACCACTCGCTGAGATTTCGAGCATTTTAATTACGACCCAATTGCATCGATAGGCCATGCTGCCTCTTTCTTGGTCGGCGAGAGGAAGCCCCATATGCGATCAATGTGTCCCTGTGGAGGGTCTTAGGACTACAAAAAAAATAAAAATAACATCCAATGAAGTGTATGAACAGCTGATGGGCCATGCATAAAAGGACACAAAAAAACACTCGTCCTTCCCAGATAGGATAGTTACTACGAGTAGGAGAAATTTACACAACACGTTTCTTCTTTTCTTATATATAAACTTACTACCAGGTACTACTTTACACACAGGAAAGCCACTATAAGCCACTGTATTTCTTTGCATGCAAAAAAGCAACTATGAGGTGCTCCGCTACTTTTTTCAGCTGATGGTAACAACGACTTGCATGAGGCAGACGGAACGAGAAACAGGAACACACCATGCAGGCGGCTGTAAGAAATAGGAGAAGGTACGGTTAGGCAAGTCATAACTCCCCTCCTGTGTCCACATTTATGGCACACCAAAGGTTGCCCAGTATACCACCTGAGGTAGGTCATCAATCCCTTCCTGAGTCCACATTTATGAGACAGTACAGGTTGTCTAGTATACCACTGTCATTTATGGTGCAGTCTAGTTTGTCCAATATAGCAACGCGACCCAAGTCCATTAAATAGCCATTCTCGGGACCGCAGTGCGCAGACACCTCGTGCATCCTGTGAATCGAGTTCCCTTATTGGATTCTAGAACAAACATTGTGCACCATGCTAAATGCTGAGCGCATGGCAGCGTTGCTTGGCAACCAGTTTTGCCAGCCATGCCCACTGCACCACAGAGCCTGTAACTACATCTGCCTGGATTGCCAAGGACTACACCAAGAAACTTTGTGCCTACATTGCCGAGCAGACCATGCATCCCACCGGACCCTACAGGTTCTAGGATTCGCCCTTTATAGACAACCCTAAGCCTTCCTTTACGCCATCCCTAAGTACCCCATGTTTAATTGAATAACCGCCTAGCTCATCGCGCAGGTGCTAAAGAAAGCAACGAGAGACGTGGTACGTGTACGAGATGTGTCGAGTCTCACTAACATAGCTGGGGTGCAGCAATACACCTGTAACGGGTATAAAGTGGTTTACCTCAAGAAACGGTCTGGTAATAAAGGCTCCGTGTCTAGGGCCAAGCTTCGGTACCTCATGATGCCTGTATGTGCTGCCTGCAGACGGAGACTCAAGACTGCATACAGGTTTTGCTCCATTGGGTGCAAACACGTAGGTGCCTGTTTCTTTTCTTTAAAAAAACAGCTATGGTCATAAGCTTAGTGATCATTTCTTTGAATTGTTGTTATGTAGCAAGGCTACTGCAACTCACACGACACAGGACGCTGGGCTGCCGAAGCGCACATTGCAAGCTGGAGGATGCCGCTGAAGCTAGCTGCTCACTCAATAAGATCGCAAGCGCTTCCGAGGACATCACGCAAGGGTCGCCCGATACGCGCGCCATTTTATTGAGCCATACCACTGTGGGGGAGGAGGAGCGTACAGATGAGGGCCAGTATGTAGAACATATTCTTGTAATCAGATACGTTGCTGCATGTCTATCAACGTTTGTAATATATGGATACCGCAACCTAGATCCTGTTTTAGTTAGGGACCGGGCTACCGCATCGCATAGGCCACTTGTGCACGTGCACCGCCGGTATGCCATCCATATGTTTAGCTTTTCAGCACGCAAACTGATGCGTGGGCAAGGCCTAATTTCAGCACGCAAATGATGCTCTGTTGGCTATCTATACCACACCTTGATCCCAACATCTTTTGAACCTTTTTTTTTGGCTGTGTATTGATAATTCAGGTGATTTACACCTTCTTGTCATCCGAGTGACAGCACACATTAAATCGCTCGATTCTAGCAAACAAAACAAATGTAGGGATTCAAGGCTCTGCATCACTCGATTCCCATAACCACAAGATCCACATCGAATGAACTAAACAAAATAGATCAAATTCAAAGCCAAAGAACATAGGGAAAAGAACACAAAGTAAACAGATCGCTGGTACGGACAGGCAAATTAGAAAAAAATAGGAGGGGAAAGCACAGGGGAAAGATAGTTTTGACAGATAAGCTCTATGAAAGGCACATTAGCAGGCCATCAAAGCAAGATTACATAGAAAGCATACGGACGCAACCAAAAGTAAACACATAGAAACTAAGCCAAGCTTAAAATAAACAGGTAACTATTCGAAGCCAATTCTGGCCATTTCCAGTTACGAATAAATAATTTACACCAAATGCAAGCCGAATCTACACCTACACTAGAATAGTAAAAAATAATATAAAAAGATGTAATATGGTCTGCATATATAGGAGCGAGCTGACGTGATGTGATGGCCACTGAGTCCCTCAGAAAGCAACATGCACCTGACCACCTTGCCGACCATGCTGCATGCACCCATATTGCAGCAGAGGCAGATGCTGCGGCAAGCAGACAAGCACTCGTAACCACCGGTTTTGAACACACACTCATAACCACTAGTTGTTCGATAGAGAAAAACGCCGCCGCGTGGAAAGAGGGACCAAGTGTCAGCAGTGCACCCGCACACACAAACAGATAGTCCATGCATACACGCAAAGCAAGCAAGGCCCAGCAGCATGCACGCACGTGCACTCGCATGCGTGCCGACCACCATGCTAATTAGGCACCGACCATGCATGACGAGAATCCACCGTCCCCTGCTACGCGCCACCATCCATTTATGTGCCGCGTACAATCACCAGCGGAATGCGTTTACAATGAGCGAGATGAGATGACAGGCGTGCAACGCCCCAGGGCAGGTACTGTCGTGTACCTATGTTTCAGGCGATAGAAGCAACATGGGAATTATATTAGGACTCTAAGGTTGCCTGCAAGATGATAAACACCACAGGACTCTGTGCCATTTATTGATCACTTTTCGCTTTTGGCCGTCAAGAAAATCTCCTATTTTCTGATCATTTTCACATCTAATTCCATCAGCTATATTTAGTATCTAATTGCATGATCAACAGGTTAGCTCACACTAATAAGTCCTTGGTTTAGCTAGGATTCTCTGCCTCTACCTTCTAGGTAGCTACTACCAACAGTCAACGTCTTATCTACATTAACTGTTCCCACAACACCTGATAGTCGCTTGGGACAACTGCTGGTGATATCCACAACCACACACCATGTTCACACCTGGTAAGAGCTGACTTCCTGGCACATGCATCTCATGCCTGGGTATTGAGATCGGTAGCTTAGTTTGGAATAATTTTCTGGAATTTTGCATTGCTTACTCCATTGGTGAATCACATGTCATTAAATTCTAGAGCTGATAAGGACCGCTCGGATGGATGCAATGGATCCACTACAACGAGCGCCGCCTCACTGGCCGCCACGAGACCGCCGACATCAACACCTTCATCTGGGTGAGCACGGCGAGACCGTAACACCTCTTCTTCGCGTCACAAACGGGCTCGCTCATCCCATTTGTCTGTCTTGTCAGGGCGTCGCGAACGTCATTACTTTCAATTCGATCTCCTGGTCTGAACTATACATGAAGACGTTTCAGAAAATTTCAGCTTAAAGCAGACAAATGCAAGAATGACATCATTCCATCTTTATTATATTTTACAGACAACTTGGGACTACCAGCATTACAAGTAGCAAGTTTATGGTAACCTACAGAAATCTCACCATATTGGTACATAACAGTACAAACATTAAGTCTTGCCCTCTTTGAGTTTAAACAATGAATACAATAACGAATAATAATACAGAATAAACGATGAATACAATAAAGCCCCCACACAGAATTTAGACTACTGCAAGAACAAAACGACAACAGCAGTTTCATTTGTGTTAACTGCTCAGGGACTCCAACTTTCTTGCTCAAACATAAGTCTTGCTCTCTTTGAAGCCCTCATTATAGCCTTCCACTTGACAAGCGCACTCAATTTAACCCACCTACGACAGGATGGCAGCTTCGTCATGCTGCTGCCAATATCAGTTGGCAGCATGCTTACATTGGGTGCGCTAGAACTGAGGTTTGTCGTGCTGGAGGTCTTTGAAAAACTCATCCATGTTAAAACTGCTTTGTGTCGACAAAACAGGATCACCAGCTTGCATACTCAGTGGGAAAGGAGATGCATACTTAGAAACCATTAGATGCTCTTGCTCTGGATACCACATACCAGTGACCAAGTGAAGGACCTGCAAGAAAATACCATTCAGTGTATGGCCTTCAACTTCATTTAGTTATAAATAGGATACGAATAGTTGGGTGAAATTAGATGTCAGTAGGTACCATTGTTTGTGAAAGACGTCTGATAATCCTCTTGATGGATTGCCAAGGCTGTTTGATCCAGTGCTACTGATGCTATAATTTCGCTTGAAGCAGTGGTTGGGCAATGAAGTGTTACTGAACCTGCAGTGTAATTTGCTTCCGGAGCTTCATACTGAAATACAGTACCAGAGCCCATCTGGACATCGATGTCAAAAGACGCATCCTGGGAGAATGCAATGTGCAGTTGAGTCAGTAATATGAAAAAAAAGTGCTTCAATGCTTTCTTAAAGGGAAATCCTAAAACAACTGAGAGGGCAGTTTGCAAGCAATCCTTAACCACGGAAATAGATTTTGGACAACATGAAAGTACTTACTACATGGAACATTTCCTTTGTAGCAACAATAAAAATTTGGCAGTCATACTGATTTATAAAATCTTATGGGGCCCAGATTAAAATTAAATGCATATATAAAACACTAAAAACTAGAATTGTGAACCATATCTGTTACAGCCAAATTATAAGAAAGTTGCTGTAATTGAACTGCAGTTTAATTTCAGGCCACTGCTGAATAATAGGGCATTACTTACAGTTTCAATGTTTTCTGGTACAGAAGATAAGGTCCTCACTCGCACAGATCCAATCCTTCCAAATATACACTGCTGGGAGAGAGTACCAGAAAATCCTGTTGACCTTTCAAGGTTCCTTGTTCATCTGCTCCATGAATAGTTTGATCTGGAAACACTAAAGCTTTCATGTCACAAACAATTTTGATTGAAACAAGAAAAATATATACAGTTTAACAAGTCTTCACCATCAGGCTCAGTGGGCTTATGCCCAGGAATGATCGATTCCTGGAGTGTGCTGTTAATTGGCCTTGGCTGTCCATTATACATTTCATAATCATGATGATGGTAGGTTATACATTTATATGCATCCTCGCTTAATTCTTCCAATTGGGCCTGCAAAGGTATAAACATAGTAACTTTGCACAGTGTTTCCCAGAATTTTTCCTCATACATAGCAATAAGAAAAACTAAAATTTTCCTATCAACACTTTATTCTGCAACTTCAGGACCTCTCCATGTCTATTACATTGATGTGAATGACAATTTAGAATTTTTTCTTCAGCCACTCAATATGTGGTGGCATCTGTTTTCTTCACTTGTTTAAAAAAATGCTTTACCAATAAAAACACAAAGATTTACTTCATCTTCATGCTGCTTATTTCACAAAACAACAGAAGCAAATTATATGCCCAAAGCAAAAAGTCCTTTTGCTAAATATACTTATTTGATGTGAATTGCGCTGATAGTATGTGAACAAATATCTGAGCATGAATGTACTTCTAGTGGATATCACTGTGAGTATCAGGGAAAAGTACCTTCCTAAGCATATCAAGCTCACCAAAAGCATTATATTGACCAGCTATTGTTGCTCCAACAACCTGACCCAGAGAACTGATGTACACCCTAATGTTCTTGCCTTCAATAAAGTGAGAGTAAAGGGAATCTCCCAGGATCGCACTTCTTAGCATGATCAATAATAGCTTTCAAAGCAGACGGTGAGGCATTACCGAGAATCTATACATATATAAAAAATTAGCCTGTGACAACGATCAAGATCGAACCATGAGAAAAGGTATGAACAAGACTGTTTTCTTACATTGCGCAGAGCTTCCTCATCCTTATAATACAACCTCATTAAGTCCTCCACTGAAGAAATGCCATTAGCTTCCAATGCCTTATGAAAGACACCACCTTTTCCAATCATTTTCAGACACCATACTTTATCATCTAACCTTGGAATTTCACGCTTTCTGTATAGCTTCCAATGCCTTATGAAAGACACCACCTTTACCAATCATTTTCAGACACCATACTTTATCATCTAATCTTGGAATTTCACGCTTTCTGTATCCTGTAAATGTAAGAAACATATGGATCCATGTTTTGAATTTTAAAAGTACAAAATTGAAGGTACAAATTTCAAACTCAGTTTCAGGATTACCTTATCCACGGCGGTCCTTAACAATGAAAGGTTCAGTTACACCTTCTTGAACTCGCTCGCCAAGATCATCAAGAAGCTTTACCCCAAGCCTGAACTTTCGACTCCTTGTGAAGCTGGAATTATCAATGAAAGTAATGTCATGGAGACAAGCCTCACCATCTTTCAGTTTAACATCCAGCTTTCCCGTAAGCACCGCCCCAACTTTGTCACGTGGCCGTACTATATGATTGTCAAACTCGTCAGGTGTCCAGCTCTCACGATTATCCGCATTGAAGTCACCATCGAGAACTACAATCTTGACATTGGAGGAAAGAAGACGGGAACAATTTTTATCTTGCTGATTGCTCACAACCATTTTAACCTTGATTTGACCCCCATCCACCACACGGACATCTCTTTTTGTAAATATTTCATCACTCATGCTATTCACAAAAACAAATTTGTAGGTTGGAGGCAGGTTCTTTTCAATTCTTGTTCTGCAGATACAATGAACATGCGATTCAGATAAGGTTCGCAGTTCATGAGTCTAACAACACAGGTTGTGGAAGCTTATGATGTTAAAATTACCCAGGAATATTGTTGAAATGACTCGAAAGTACTTTTCTCAGCTCTTCTGGTATCTGTAAAACGAATAGGAGAAGATTTGAGGAGGTTTGACTACCGACGAACCAGCGCCTTGGCCCAGCCCGGTCCCACCTTTAAGAAGGAGTACAAGAGCAATAATCCAGCAGTTAGCTAGCGTTCATATGAATATGATTACCCGGCTAATGGCAGCCTCCATCGCCTCCACCCTCGTGGTGAGTTCCTGGATGTGCCTGCAGCCCCTAATCTCACTGCAAAATATACACACATACCAAACTGGCTCAAGATTCCACCTTGCATATAAGAAATTGTCCTACATACAGAATTTTTTTAAAAAAAAACATTGCAAAGTATTGGGATCACGATTAAAGATGAACAAATATAAAAGTAGCCAAGAAAGAATATTAGAAAAAAAAGTATATTCAGTGACAAGTAAAAGAAAGAATATTATAGAAAAAGGCTATTTACTGACAGGTCGAACGACCGGCATCTCCTCTTTAGCGCCGGCGCACGAGGCGGCGGCGGAGGCGGTTGTGTTGGCCGCCTTCCTCCTCGGCCACCAGCACCACCACCAACTCCAGCTCCTGCTCCTCCCCCGACGCCACCGCCACCGGACCCGCCACTGCCCTCCCGCCGCCGCTTCGGCGGCATCGGACGCTAGCTGCAGCTCTGCTCCGCCACTCCAAGCGTCGTGGTGGTGGGGCTCGCCTGCTCTGCAGTCTGCAGACTGCACTGGCACTGCAGTTCCGCTGGAGCACATTTATAGGGACTAGGTGCTCACCAGGTCTGCTCAGCAGTTGGCACTTGCAAGAGAGGGGGTGGCGAGGCGGTGGCGGTCGGCCTCTGTAGGCTCCGGTGTCGGAGCTAGCAGACAGCGCAGGCAGAGACCGAAGCGCGTCCGCGTCCCCGTCGGCGTCCCGCGGTAGCGGTCCGGCTACGGCAGGGGCGCCTGGTCGGACGCGGAGGCGCCGAGGTGGGCGGCCGCCGACCGGGCGTCGGGCGTGGCTGCGTGGGGCGTCTGCCGGCCGGGCAAAGCAAATCCCCGCTCGCGGAGACGCAGAAGCGAGGCGTAGAGTCGGGACGGTAGGAGGCAGCTCCCCAAGCTTTGCCACGACAACGTACCCGCGCCAGGCCATCTCGGCGTTTGGGAAGGCAACCTCCTAGTGATTGCTGGCATCGTTGACCACGCCCGGCACTCGTGTGTCTGCACACGCGCCATCGGCCATCATCGGCGCGCCTAGGAGGAGGTACCTGCAAACATAAGGGTGCAAGCCTCCGGTACGACGAGCACGGTCGTCGCCATCACCGTAGCGTGGCCCCTGGTGCCGCCCCCGACGGCCACCGCAGCGGCAGTCCCAGAGTCGGACGTCCTCCGTCCAGGGCCCCGCTCCGAGGAAGGAGGGGGTCGGCGACGCAAGCAAGCCGCGTGACCACGGCGGGGGCTGTGGCCCGTGCGGCACGCAGGAGCGAGCTGGCACCCACAGCGACGACCCGGGGGTGAGTGTGGCCAACCAAGGCGACGGCACGGCACAAAGCAGCGGCACGCGGTGGCAATGTCGGCCACCCGCGGGCGTATCTAGAGCAAGCGCGAGAGAGCGATGCGCGCAGCGGGGGAGGGGAGGCGGCTGCGCCCACCGCCAGGGCCTGGCCACTGCCGGTGCGCCGGAGGCCGACCGATGCGGCCGCACGGGAGGGGGAGAGGGAGAGAGAGAGGTACCGCCCGCGTGGAGAGAGAGATAAAGAGAGAGGAGGTCGAGAACAGAGAGGGAGAGAGAGGGACGAAGGAGGCGAAGGGAAAACTCACCTGCCGTGCACGTAAAGGAAGCCAGGCCCCAGCAGCATACACGCATGTATGTCGAAAATCCACTGTCCCCGCTACACGCCACCGTCCATTTACGTGTAACGTACAATTAATAGGGAAACCCTACTTCATTGAATGCGTCTACTTGCTTCATCTATCCACTGCCGAATGCACGAAGAAAGACCGACTGTGACGCGCTTTATCTGAGTCGTGGAATCTCTATCTAACGCACCAAACAAAAAGAGCGTACGTGGACACTCTGGAAGGCCGCCGATTCGACGTGCCATCGTATCTTTAATATGCAAAACAGTTGTGGGACAAGGTAGCTGTTGCTCCTTGGAAGAAGAGGGATGCTGACATTGATTTGGATGACGAATCGAAGTTGACAGTTATGACCTGCTGCTTGGGTCCTGGGAAGCCAGCAATCACCTTTGTAATGTTAGACTCATTCGGAGAATTGGTTGATGTTTTACATGTGGGTTCTATCAGTAACAGGTCTGAAGGTGTAACCATGGAGCAGAAGAAGAATGATCAGCAACGACAACGAGTTTTAAAGTTTATGACTGATCATCAACCACATGTTGTGTGTGTAGGAGCATCAAGCTACAATTGCAAAAAACTCAAGGATGATATTTATGAGGTATTATTACTATGTCTTATTTGTGGGTATACAAATACATTTCTAGTCACGTTAGGACTAGTACTATGTTTCTTCCAGAATTATACGGCCGCACCTGCACAAAAGTCTTTAAGTTGGCTGCAGAATGATAAGTTTCATGTTATCATGCTGTTGTACAATTTGACCATTATATGAACAGGGTGTTATTATTAGTGCAGAGGATTTTTTTTTTCTTTTCGGAAGAAACAGGAGGGGTGACCCCTACTCGTTAAAATATATTAATAATATAAAAGAGAAACCTGGTTTTGTAGTTGTTATCTCCTGAGTTCTCCGAGCTGTTGCTGAACACCTTAAGGATCAGCTATTGTCTTTGCTGCACACAGCTGTTTTATTTTTTAATTATGGTTTTGTTACTCTCCTGATTACACCTTGTAGGCTGTCACAATCTTGTTCCTTCGATGCACTAGGCAACCCGTTAGGTTTTATGAAGCATATCAGGCTCAACTGCCGGGTGAACATGTTTGCTGTGCATGTTTGTATATAGCTGTTTGGTTAAATTTTCATTTATTCTGTCAGTTTGGGCTGTCCTGCATAGTACTACGTGGAAGTTCATTTTTTAAGTTTTATGCTCACATTGCTAATGTTAAACTGACATTTTCCATGTGACAGGTTATTTTTAATATCGTAAAAGATCATCCCAAAGATGTTAACCCTCACATGGAAAGTCTTAGTGTCGGGTATCGATGGTAGGGATACCCGGAGGAAGGAAGTTAACGGCCACGAACGTTAATTCGTCTGGATGGTCCAAGACGTATTTAAGGTCTCGCCCGACCCCGAGGGTGCGGGCTCTGTCTCACCAAACCCCTCGGGCGCGGGCTCCGTCTTGCCCGACCCCGAGGGTGCGGGCTCCGTCTCGCCAGACCCCGAGGGCGCGGGCTCCGTCTCGTCCGACCCCTCGGACGCGGGCTCCGTCTCACCAGACCCCTCAGGCGCGGGCTCTGTCTCGCCCGACCCCGAGGGCGCGGGCTCCGTCTCGCCTGACCCCGAGGGCGCGGGCTCCGTCTCGCCCGATGGAGATCCATACTGCCTCCAACCACTATGGGTCTAAGAGTACGATCCCAGGGTCAAACTTCTGACACCGGGAGGGAAGCGGCCACGTCTCGACGTGACCTGTGGCCACGACGGACCATACATGGGGGCTCACGTTGCCAACAGTGTCGGACGTGCCGACGCTGTGCTGTCTAATCCTCGTATGACTTCTGACAGGAGTACCTGTTGACCACGCCGCCTGCCGGAACGGAGGGGAGCGCCGCGATCGGCTGACGATGCCTGCGTATAGCGCCAGTGACAAACAGGGTCACGATGTGGAGCCGTCCCCATCATCATCTACAGGACCGGCTGGACCCGCATAAAGAAGATGAAGGACGCCGCGACCCTGGAGGCCTTCTTCTCCCTCGTTTTTCTCCTTTTTTCTCTTTCTCTCTCTGTAACCTGCGCCTTTCCCTTCACCTATAAAAGGGGAAGCAGGACGCCCCATGGGAGGCACGAGCACACGGCTGAACGAGCTCAACAAGACTTAACTCCGTTTGATCTTTTCACCAGAGACTTGGGACTTGCTCCCTCTCTCACCCGTTTGTAACCCCTACTACAAACTAGTGTCGGTAACACGAGCAGCAGCAGACTGGACGTAGGGATATTTCGCCCGAACCGGTATAAATCCTTGTGTCATCCGAGCACACCATCCGGGCCAGATGCGCAGATACAAATTTACTAGCCGGTGGTTCAAAACACCGACACTTAGCGTTGTCTATGGTGACGAGTCTGTGCCTCGCAGCGTCGCTTGTATGAGAACTCTCGAATATCTTCGTATCAACTTTCTTGCCATTCTTGTATAGTTATAGAGCCTCTTTGGCAGGGCTCCTGCAGGGGCTTCAGCTCCGGCTCCTGCAGGAGCTGTGTCAAACGCTTGTTTTGAAAAGGGCTCCGCATGGGGAGCCGGTCAAGAGCCGGAGCCATTTTTTGCCTGCGCAGGAGAAGCCTCAAAAACGAGCTTCGCGCAGCTCCTTGCTGTGGGTTCACGTCGTCTAGTGCGAAGGAGCCGTTTTGCCAAACGTTTTCCAAAACAGCTTCAGCTCCTCCAGAGGAGCTGCTCCTCCAGAGGAGCCAGAGCGTGCCAAACAGGCCCATTTAATCAATATGGTGAAATACTGTTACTTCTGCTCAATAACTTAAAAACAGCTGTTCTCTCTGTATATCAATCACTATACAGGCATTGTGAAGAGGGTTGTGGCACTTGGGCGCTACCTTCAGAATCCGTTGGCAATGATCGCAACACTATGTGGACCTGGAAAAGAGATACTTTCTTGGAAATTGCATGCGCTGGAACACTTTCTTACTCCTGATGAGAAGTATGAAGTTGCTGAGCAAGTAATGGTTGATGCAACAAATCAGATAGGTTTCGATATTAATCTTGCTACTAGCCATGAATGGCATTTTTCAACATTACAATTTATTGCTGGTCTGGGTCCACGCAAAGCTTCAGCTTTGAAGAAAAAGATCTGGTAAGAGAGGGATCAATTTATAGGCGCAAGGATCTTGTAGAACCTCTAGGCAGGAAAGTATTCATGAATGCTTCTGAGTTTTTACGTGTAAGACGGAGTGGTGCAGCTGCAGCCAGTGCTCAAATCCATATGCTCGAGGGTACAAGGATCCATCCTGAATCATATGTATTAGCAAAAAAACTAGCTAAGGATATCTATGCTGAGGATGAAATGGATGATGACAAGCTAGAATTGGTGCTTGAGCATGCTAGAGAAACACAAGTCATGCTTCGAGTTCTATGTATTGAGGAATATATAAAGTGCATTCCAGAAGAATACCGGAAAAAGGAAACACTGTATGATATACGGAATGAGCTGATGTATGGTTTTTATGATTGGAGGACCCCCTATATCGAGCCAAGACGAGACGAGGAATTCTGGATGCTTTCTGGTGAAACTGAGGATACCATATCTGAGGGAAGGATTGCTCAAGTAACTGTTTGCAATATACAAGAGAACAAAATAATTTGCATGTTTGATTCTGGTTTGAAAGCCATAATTATGGCAGACAACTATTCTGATAGAGGGTTTTGAACTTTTGATCCAGAATCATCACATTTACATGAAGGTGATGTATTAACTGGCAAAATCCAGAATGTGGATAAAAATAGGTTCATGGTTCACCTAACCTGCAAGGCTAGTGAAATGAGGAGAATACCATTCTCCAGAGGTGATCAGGATCCTTGCTATCATGAACAAGACATGAACTCACGGACTGCAAAAGATAAGGCTCGGAAGCAAAAGGAACATGCAAAGAAGCATTTCCAGCCTCGGATGATTGTTCATCCCCACTTTAAGAACCTGACAGCAGAAGAAGCCATGCAGGTTTCCTACCTTGTTAAGCTCAACAATCCACTCTGCTTCTCTTCTGTTATGCTATGCTAGTCTTATCTAAACTCTTTTCTTGAAACAGTTTTTATCAGATAAAGAGCCTGGTGAAAAGGTGATCCGAGCAAGTTCTAGGGGACCATCATTTTTCACTCTTACCCTAAAAATTGCTGATGATATTTATGCACACAAGGAGATATCTGAAGGTGGGAAGGATCACAAAGATATCATGCTTCCCGTGGGAAAAACACTAACAGTTAACAATGAAACTTTTGAAGACCTCGATGAAGTTGGTGTGTTGAAACTAGAGGTTTCAACCTGCGTGGCGAAGACCAAGGCCTCCGCCCGTCGGACGGCCGGCCTCGGGCGGAGGCTCGGGGTACGAGCAACAGGGGGGGGTAGTGGAGAGTAAGGGAATGGCACGAGAAGCTAAGGTTTCATTAATTCGTCCACCAACCACCTCCATGGTTACAAGTGTCCCCTATTTATAAGACTCAACTACCACATAACAGAATTTATTACAATGCCCCTCAACTGCTACAATACATTCCTGGAATATTCTGCCGCTAGCCTCTTATTCGCGGGGCAGTCCTGCCACACCGTTTCTAAGCAATGGGCCTCCATGAGTGGTCGGCCCACTGTAGCTGGTCTTCGGCCCAAAGGCCTGGCCCCCCGGCGCCGGCCTTCATCCCCCACGGCGCGCCGCTCCCTTGGCGGGCCTCCGCCGGACGGTCGGAGACGTTCTCCGCGGGTATCCACCCGGCCGCGCGGGGGCCATGGTTCTCGCCGCTGGCCTCCGCGTTCAGGGGCGCGCCGTTGCCTCGGAGAGTCCCCGCCGGTCCGGGCGGAGACATCACCAGCTGGTCTCCGCCCGGCCACTGGCCTCGGAGCCTCCGCCCTCAATGGCGCGCCGTCGCCTTGGAGGGTCCCCGCTGGTCCAGGCGGAGACATCATCTGTAGGTCTCCGCCCGTCCGCGCAGGAGCCATGCTGGCGCGCTTGCGCCCACCGTGAGCGCCCGCGCTTGAGTACCTGCGCACACTTGGGCAAAATCATTTGTTTGGTTAGTTTAGAGATAAGGCTGCCTCCGCCCGTAATACCGGAGACGCCCGCCTGAGCGGTTGGCGGGATACGTGCCTGGCCTTGGCGGAGTCCGTGATGACCCCTCGAGCATGGTCGAGAAATCTCCTAGTTAGCGCCTGGTCTTCGCCCCAAGACGCTCGAAGACGCCTTGGCGACACCCCGCTGCCAGGGGCCTTTGCCACCCGCCAAAAGCCACGTTACAACAGTTCCCCCCTTTTGAGACCATGGTTCGCCAGAGCGTGCCGTGAGCTCAAAACGCCTTAGCCGAAGGGTCCGCGGGGGTGAAGGCCACCTTCGGCGTCTTCGAGCGAGACCCCACTACTTCCCCCCTGGCCCGCTCTGGCGTAGCCATTGGTCTCGTCGAGAATAGCCATTGGGCGGCAAATGTAGCCGTTGCCCTACATCGTGGCCGTTTCCGCTGTGTCAGTGTCCGTTACGTTCCCCGCGATTTTTTCGGAGGTGACCGTTGTGCAGCGGGCGAAACTTCCGGAGATGACCGTTGTGTGGCGGGAGTCGGGCCGCCTGCCCGCTGCCTATATAAGGGTGCTCTTGGTGGCGGGGTCCCCCCACACACTGCTCACTCGCTTTCATTGCGTCCGAGAAAACGTTCTCTGCCCTCTTCGCTTTCGCCTCTCGCTGCCCTTGCTCGTTCCGTCTTTCTATTCACATCTCGCGCTTAGGTTGCTGTCGCGGTGGCTTTCCTTTCCACCTCTGCCCAAACTCGCCGGCCCACCTTCTCCGGACCCTACCGCCACCTTCTCGGCGTTAGGGCCGTCGGCTGGGGTGCACGCTTTGAGGAGTGCATGCTTGCCTTTGCCTCCGCGTTGGAGTTGGAAAAGCTGGTGGAGGAGGATTTGGGGAGCGTCTCTGCGTCTATCGGAGACCTAGTCGCCGTGGACTCCGGAGACATGGTGATAAAATCTTGGGACTTCGGCCCGTCCTCTATTACTGAGGAGGCAATCACGGAGATGCTGAAGGAGTCATGTTTTCCTTCTTCCCGGGTGAAGATCCCTCCGCCGGGTCAGGCTGTTCCGGAGCCGGAGGAAGGATACGCGGTGGTCTTTCGGGACTTCTTCACCTACGGCCTCCGATTTCCTTACATTCCCTTCCTCCGCCGGGTGTTGGAGACCTTCAATGTTCAGCTCCATCATCTGACTCCCACTGCTTTCCTGACACTTAGCAAGTTTTGCTGGGCGTGCGTCTCTTATGGTGCCGAGCCGGATGTGGACACCTTTTGCACGTACTATGAACTGCAGAAGTAGCCGAAGAGGAAGAAGGAGGTGCGAGATGGCAAGGAGGTGGAAGTGACCTATCAGTACGGTAGTTGCACTTTCATGTCCAAGAGAAACCAAGGCGTGGACCGTCTGGAGATATCTTTTTGCCAGAAGGGCAAGTAGGACCACGGCTGGCTTGAGCAATGGTTCTACGTGAAGACTTATGGGATCCGCAGCACAACCGAGGATGGCGAGGAAGTCTCGGAGTATCCACTGACTTCTCGGATGGAGGAGATGGCGCCACACACACGTGTGGATCTGCCGGAGGAGGTGTCTCCGATGCGGGAGGCCTGTGATCGGGCTTTTGCGGCCACGTGCCACTACTCTGGTGGTTGCGATCTGGTGGAGGAGATCATGGCCTCCAACTACTGGCCCTTGGGCAAAAACAACCTAGCTTTTCAGCTGGAACAGGTCAAGGTCCCCGTTTTCAGGCCGAAGGCCGGGATTCCGTTCCCCCGCTTCGGTCAGTCTTTGGGGGAGGGGGTGACGGAGGACGGTTTCATCTCCGAAGTCAAGGAAGCTGCCATAGGACTGGTTGGCAAGATTTTCGAGCGTGAGTACATGTCTCGGATGGCCGTGGTAGGCACCATGCCGCGGCTCAATCGAGTTTTCGAGGAGGTCGGTATCATATATCGAGAGCACGAAGTTCCTGCTGAGGTCCTGGCCTCGATTGAAAAGAAGAAGAAGAAAGCCTACGCAAAGAATGTTACAGCGGAGGCCGAATCCAAAAAGAGGAAGGGCGCCGCCGTATCTCGGGCGCCTATGAAAAAGAAAAAGAAAAGCGGAGCCCCGCTGATCGCGCCGGCTTTGTCTTCTGCTGGTAGTGCGGGCGCTGCCTCCGCCAGCAGCAAAGACGTTGAGAGCTCCTCCGCCCCGTTAGTAGACACTCGAGTTGCAAGCAAAGGGGATCACGGCTCTCCTGTAGCTCCGGCGTGCCCGACGAGCGTGGCGGTGAGCGGTGTCGGGCGGCCGGAGACCGGCGTTATCCCGGCGCGCTCCTCGCATGGTGCTACGAGCGTCGGCGATCGGCCAGAAGATAGCGCCGCCGAGCCTATGCCCGACGTTCTTGGCGGGCTGTACTCAAGCTCTAAAGAGGACACAGAGGCCATCCCGCGGCGTGTTCCTTCGCCCTCTGCCACCGTCGCGCTTTCGCCCGCACCTGCGGCCGACGTTGGGCGGCCGGAGGCCGCTCTTGCTGAGGAGGCTCTGGCGGCTCGGCCTTCTTCGAGCCCTCCGCCCACCGGGCCGCTGGCTGGGGAAGTCCATCCCCTTGGGCCTTCGTCACATGATATGACGGAGACTTCTGCTCAGAGGGCGCGGCAAGCTGCTCTGCCCGGGCTCTTTATGAGTAAGCTCGTTTGGTGCACATCTTTATGTTTATTGTCTTCGTCCGGTTCATCCCTTTGCATGTTGTGCCAAGTGCCAATACTATGCACCTGCTACTTTGCAAGTGATGTCATGGCTGGACTTCTCACCCTAGAGGAGCGAGCAGCTGCCGCTGGTGCTAGGTTCGGTCCAGGGCAACTGGGGCTGACGGCGCCAGGTCCGAGTAAGTAAAAATGTTTTCATTTTGATCATCATCTGGTCTGTTTGTGATCTGCCCTCTGACCTAAGCTGCTGTTGTGTCTTTTTACATAGGCTCCTCCGACACTTCTATCTCAGGTTGGGAGGAGTGTTATCTTGCCGTTCTTGGAGACATCGGAGGTGGTCTTCGGCTGTTGGTGCGTTTAACATGAAATTTGCTTTTCTTACCTCATCATTTCTTGTTTGTTTGTTCCTCTTTGAACAGATCGCTTCAAACAGCGTCAGAGGGATATGAATTTCTTCCAGCTTCTTCGCGTTCACCTAGAACACCAGAGCCTGGTGCGCCTCCGGCGGTTTTACTCCTTTCGTTGTTTTATTATTTTTTGTGTATGCTCGTTTCTAGTCTTGTTCTTGATTCCGCTGTTGATCGCTTTGGGTTTTTTTTGTCGCAGGGGTATCACACGGGCGTTGTAATGGAAGAGCGTTGCACTCGGGAGGTCTCCGATCATGACGCCGCGATTGAAGCGCTCAAGGTGGAAATTGAGCGCCTGGAAGGTGAAAAAGGGGGTCTGTCGGACTCTCTCACAGCTCTCCGCCTGTCTCTGATGGAGAAAGAGCGAGAAAAGGATGGCTTGAGGGTCGATCTTGCCAAGGCCCGAGAAGCAGAGGTTTTGTCCGCTGAGCAGACTCGTAAGGCGAGTGAGCTAGCCGAGGGTCTCCGGCGAGAGCTTGCCTCTGAGAAGGAGTCCACAGCAGCAGTGAGGGAGCAAGTTTCTCTAACGACGAGGCGTTTGGACTCGGTCAAAGGGGTCCTTGCTACGACTGTTGGTCACTACCAGGCCACCATCGCCGAGCTTGGAGGCGAGACCTCCGCTCCTCCAGAAGAAGACAGCGTGTACGCCCTCGCTTCCTGGCTAAAGCATCATCTTGCGAAGCTCCCTGGTCTAATCAACGGTTGCACGGACTACGAGGCACTAGCGGGAGTGGCGAACTATGCCAAACTTTTGTCACGCGGCGGGTGTACGCACACCAAAAGTATTCCGGAGGGGGCGCTGCCTGGTCCGGAGGAGCTCGGTGAGACCTCTCTTGGCTTGCGAAAAACCTTAAGAAATTTCATCGGGCACTTTTGGGCTCCATTTGGGAGATCCGCTGCCCAGAAACTGGCAGAGGACAAGAGGGCGAAGGTACTTACAGTTTTGTAGTCACCCTTTTTCTCCTTTTTTTTCGTTGCTTTTGGCCCTGACATTCTAGCCTACGCTGCAGGATGCGCAGAAGGGTCTTGCGGGTAGGCCTCCGTCAGTTCCGCGCTCGGTGTCTGCTGTTGGTGCCTCCGCCGCTGGTGGCGCTTCGGGGGGATCTACCATCGATGGAGTCAGTGGTCAGAGGCCGTAGGCTCCGTCTCCGCCCACTGCTGATGTGAGCTCCACTCCAGGGACTTCTGCCGCTGCCGATGCGCTAGAGGTCTAGGCTCTTTGTAGCATTTAGCTGTTCTAGCGTGTACCTCGCTGTCCAACTATGCTTTTGTGAATAAAGTTTATTTTGTTCTAAATGGTTTTGTGCAAAATTTTAATCTTACGCAGGTTCCGAATCGGGAGCCTGCGCAAGACGTTGCTCCTTTGACTCTCTACAACGATGGTATTTACGTGAGCGGAGAGCTTTGGGAGTATTGGCGTTCGGCCTTCCCCCGCAGCATCGCGCACGACGTATTTGAGTCAGTTAGGTTTGACATAGACGACGAGCGCGCTGGGTTTACTCGCGCGCTCGCTTGGCGCGGACCTCCGCCACAATAGTTAGGATTTTATTTCAAGTTGGTGTCCTGTAAGAATGTTTCTTGACACTTTATGGAATACAAGACAGGTTCACTTTCTTGATTGTTTGTGCGGTGTCTTGAGCCCGTCGTGGTAGTTTACATATCTCGTCTAGTCCCGAGCTCGTGCGCCGTTGTCCTCTGCTCGGGCGATCGAGCGCGATACAGAGGTGGTGGCCAGGACCCTCGGCCCATTTTTTCTCATTCTCTATGTTTGCTTGATGGCCGGGGTAGAAGTCTCCACAGCTTTTCGATCGGCGGAGGCGTACTCGAAGTCTGCCTGGCGAGGTTTGCCGATTCGTCGTTTGATCCGGCTGGGGGTTTGGCGCAGCTTGTGCAGACGGCGGAGACTCTAGATATTTCTTTAGCTGGGTGTTTTAGCTGTCTGGAGGTGTGGGTCTCCGACACTGCGCACCCATGGGACATGGTTGATCTTTGGAGATGGAAGGTTAGGTCTCCGGCATCAGGGGGATGTTACGAGTTTTCGTGCGATATCCCCCTGCTCCCGTAGGCCTTTGCTGTTCATCACCGTGCCGTAGGCCCTCTCTCTTTTCCCACTGTCTCCGACTGTCTACCGTTGCCTCCGATTTTATGAGTTTTCGTACAATATCTATGGCCGACTTGGATATCTAAGGAGACCCCTGCCTCCATGGCTATTGCTATGGCTTTTGCCTGCACTATGCCTTGCTCCCCCCTGCGCCCTTGCGCCTTATGCCGACTGAGTTTCTTAAGGGCATGGGGGGAATTCGTTTTTTATAGTGGGGTGGTGGCTTTTGGGCGTTAACATTTTTGTACGTTGTTAGGTGGAACGCATCTTGGCTTTAATGGCCTGTATGTTGCCTGAATTAATCGTTCTTCTTGAGATCTTTGATGTAAAGAGGCCTGGCGCCACAGTGGTGGCAGTGTTTTGCCAGGCACTTTCTGTTTTTCCTATTTCGGATAGCGGAGACCTTTTTCCTAGTTTTTGCGCCACAATTTTGTTTCCCCTGATGCTAGGGGTTTTTTTCAAAGGTCGGAGGCCTGTTCCACCGAGGTTGTTGCCCTGATGCCTGAGTTCAGTCAGGTCTTTGTCAATGGTCGGTGGTCTTTTTGGCCGAAGATTTTTGCCTTGAAGCCTGACTTTGGTCAGGTGTTTGTCAAGGGTCGGAGGCCTTTTTGGCCAAGGATTTTTTCCTTGATGCCTGACTTTGGTTAGGTCTTTGTCAAGGATCGGAGGCCTTCTTGGCCCGAGGATTTTTTTTCCTTGATGCCTGAGTTTGGTCAGGTCTTTGTCAAGGATCGGAGGCCTTTTTGGCCCGAGATTTTTGCCTTGAAGCCTGACTTTGGTCAGGTCTTTGTCAAGGGTCAGCGGCCTTTTTGGCCAAGGATTTTTTCCTTGATGCCTGACTTTGGTCAGGTCTTTGTCAAGGGTCGGAGGCCTTTTTTGGCCATAGAGGTCGTTTCAAATTGCCGTTGCCTATGGCTAGCGCTTTGAAAGGACCTGTTTTTTTGTTTACCGAATATTGCGGCGCCAGAGCTGGCCGCTTTCGGTTTTGGGTTCTGTGTGGTGTTCTTTTGGGGAATTACCGCTTTATACTTGTAGAGGATTTTTACATTGAGCCTGCCTTGTTAAAAACCTCACCTCTGTTTGGAGTTCCCCTGTGAGGAAAAGAGTGCAGGCTCTTTTACATTTTGTTTCGAATGAAGTAAAAAAAACTAAGGTAATTGCATGTAGGGGCCTCCGCTTATATTTTGTGGAGGTTGCCCTTTGGTACATTGCCTAGATGTAGTATCTGCGAAGGCTGTCGATATACCATGTGTGGGTTGTTGTGACACCTTCGCTGTCGGTCAAGTGGAAAGAACCAGGTCGGCCTACTGCCGTTGCTGTGTATGGGCCTTCCCATTTCGGTTGCAACTTACCGACAAGTTGTGCGTTTGGTTTTCTCCTGAGTACGAGGTCTCCGTGTTTTATGTCTTTCCTTACCACCTGAGAGTCTCTCCACTTCTTGGTTTGTGACTGATATTTTGCAATGTTGTCGACTGCTTCCAGTCTGGTGGCTTCTATTATTTCTTTTGCATATTCTTCATCTTGCAACATCAGCTGGCTTGTTGTGCGGAGGCTTTCGTGCTTTATTTCTTCTGGCATCATGGCTTCTTCTCCATAAAGCAGTTTGAATGGTGTGAATCCTGTTGTTCTTGAGATGGATGTATTGTGTGACCAAATAACTCTAGGTAGTTCATCTATCCATCTTCCTTTGCGTAGGCCCAGCAGTGTCTTTGATATTGCTGAAAAGACTATTCTGTTTGCTCTTTCAACTGCTCCATTGGACTCTAGGTGGTATACAGAGGCGAAGGCTAATTTTGTCCCTATGCTTTTGCAGGATTCTTTGAAGTTCTCTGAATCGAATTGTTTTCCATTGTCTACTGTCAAGATCCTTGGTACACCGAATCTGCAAATGATGTTCTGCCAGAAGAATTTTCTGATAGTTTCTAAGGTTATCTTCGCCAGCGGCTTTGCCTCTATCCATCTTGTGAAATATTCCACTGCCACTACTGTGAATCTATTTCCTCCTTGGGATGGAGGTAATGGGCCGACCAGGTCCATCCCCCATCTTTGCAGCGGCCATATCGGAGGTATAAGCTAGGTCTCCGCCGATGGTTTTGACTATCCTGGAGAGAAAGTTTGGCATGCTTTGCATGTTCTGACTGTCTGCTCTGTGTCTTGTATGTGTGTTGGCCAATAAAAGTCTTGCCTTATTGCCTTTGCTGATAAAGCTCTGGAGCCAATGTGCGACCCGCAGATTCCTGAGTGTATTTCTTGAAGCAATTCTATGCCGTCGCTCTGCGATATGCATTTGAGGAGAGGCTGGACTACTCCTTTCTTGTACAGTACGTCATTTATGATTATGTAATTTCTTGCCCTGGCCTGTATTCTTGCTGCTTTTGCTTCATCTTCTTCGGTTGTTTTGCCTTCTAGGAATTCTGTTATCACCTTTCTCCAATCTTCATTTTGCAGGTGTAGTATGGGTTTTGGTGCCTTCGATGTCTCCGCAGTTGCCGGAGCCTTCAAGATCTGGTAAAAAGTGTTTGGAGGCAGTGGCAGGTTGTTTGCCGCAGCCTTTGCCAATTCATTTGCCTCTGCATTTTCTGATCTTGGGATGTGCTTTAGGGTAAAACCCTCGAATCTCTGCTCCATGTTTCTAACAACGGATAGGTATTTGATGAGTTCTAGCTCTCTTGTTGTGTATTCTTTCTCTACTTGGCCAGTGACCACTTGAGAATCTGTTTTGACTGTCAATGTTTTTGCCCCTAGGGCTTTTGCCTTGCTCAGCGCTAATATCAGGCCTTCGTATTCTGCTATGTTGTTTGTTGATTTGAACTCTAGCCTTACTACGTATTTCAGTCTGACGCCGGAAGGTCCCATTAGGATAGCGGAGGCTCCTGCTCCAGCTTGGCCCCAGGCTCCATCCGTGAATGCTATCCAGCCTTGAACTGTTGGTTGCGTCTTGTGCTCTGTCGGAGGTGTCCAATCTACTACAAAATCAGCTAATGCTTGTGATCTGATTGCTGTTCTGGGGATATATGAGATTCCAAACTGTGATAGTTCTATAGCCCATTTGCCTATTCTGCCGGAGGCTTCTTTGTTTCTGAGCAAGTCTTGTAGTGGTAGAGATGTTGGAACTGAGATTTCGTGGGCTTGAAAGTAATGCTTTAGTTTTCTTGATGCCATCAGCACTACGTAGGCGACTTTTTCTACCTCTGTATAGTTTAGCTTGGCTCCGGACAGTGCTTCTGAGATGAAATAAACTAGTTTTTGAGTTTTGCCTGATTCTTTTTCTAGCTCATGGACTAAAACTGCGCTGACTGCATGGTCGGAGGCCGCCACATACAGCAATAGGTGGCTGTCCGATTCTGGGATGGAGACCATCAGTGAGTTTGCCAGATACTCTTTCAAGTCATGAAATGCCTCCGACTGCTTGGGCCCCCATTCGAAGTTGTCTCCACCCCTTAGGGCTTGGAAGAAGGGTAAGTTGCGTTCTGCTGATTTTGAGATGAATCTATTGAGCGCTGCTATTATTCCCGTTAGCTTTTGTACTTCATTCTTGTTTTTGGGCTCTGCCATTGCTATTATTGCTCTGGTTTTGTCCGGGTTTGCTTTGATGCCTTCGCTGCTTATGATATAACTGAGCATTTTCCCTTTTGTAACTCTGAATATACATTTCTCTGGGTTGAGGCGGAGGCCTGCTGTCCTGAGGTTGGCGAAGGTTTCCTGTAAGTCAGAGACATGATCGTCCTTGTTCTTGCTCATGACGACTATGTCGTCGACATAGGCTATGATGTTTCTATCTAGCTGTGATCCCAAAACCTCCTTTGTCATTCTGGCGAAGGTTGCTCCAGCATTCTTTAGTCCCTCCGGCATTCTGGTGTAGCAGTATGTCCCGAATGGGGTGGTGAAACTTGTCTTGTCTTCGTCTTCTTTTTTCATCCAGATTTGGTGATACCCAGAGAAACAGTTGAGGAGGGAGAACCTTTGGCATCTGGCTGCCTTATCGACGGAGGCATCTATTCTTGGCAATAGGAAGGGGTCTTTCTTGCAAGCTTTGTTCAGATCTATGAAATCTATGCACATTCTCATTTTGCCATTTTTCTTTGGTACCAAGACTACGTTTGCAAGCCATTCTGAATACTTGACTTCCCTGATCACTTTTACATCTAGCAATCTTTGCACCTCCGCCTTTGCTGCCAGGATTCTATCCTCCAACATTTTTCTCTGTTTTTGCTTTCTTGGTCTCATGTTTTCGTTGATATCCAGTTCATGATGTATGATGTCCCTGCTGACTCCCTGGAGGTCGGAGGCTGACCAAGCGAAGATGTCCTTATTTTTGACTAGGGTTGCCATGAGCTCTTCCTCTTCTGCCTTGCACAATTTTGAGCTGATTGTTACTTTTCTGTTCGGTAACTCTTTTTCTAGAGGGGTCAGCTTTGTCTCTTCTTGACCTGCCATATCTGTTTCTCCTTTGGGCATGTCCGGAGGCTCTAGTTCTTTGTTCGCCGACTCGACTACATTGATGTTTCTTTGGGCTCTGTAGATAGCTTTCTCTATGTTTCTTGCTTCTTTCTGGCTACCTCGAACTGTGATAATACCATGGAGTGCTGGTATTTTCATGCACAGGTAGGCCATATGCAGTGCTGCGTTGAATTTGGTTGTAAATCCTCTGCCCAAGATGGCATTGTATGGGTAATTCAGATCGACAACGTCGAAGGTTATGTACTCGGTCCTGGCATTCGCTTGGGTTCCGAACGACACTGGGAGTGAGATTTTTCCTAGTGCTTGTATCTGCTTGCCTCTGAATCCTATTAAAGGGGATTCGGAGGGTTGTAGTTGATTTCTGCTGAGCTTCATTTGGTTGAATGTATTTGCGAAGATGATATCTGCCGAGCTGCCTGTGTCGACCAGTATTCTGCTTATCTCCCATGCTGCTATGTTTGTCTTGATCACCATTGCGTCTGCGTGAGGGTAGCTTTCTAGCTGGAGATCTTCTTCTGTGAAGGTGATTGGGACTCTGGACCAATCTGTGTGTTTCGCCGGGCCTTGGACTGCTACATTGTTTACCAGTCGGAGGTGATCTTTTTTCTGCTTTTTCGTTTAA
Organism: Miscanthus floridulus; assembly: GCF_019320115.1. Taxonomy (NCBI): domain Eukaryota; kingdom Viridiplantae; phylum Streptophyta; class Magnoliopsida; order Poales; family Poaceae; genus Miscanthus; species Miscanthus floridulus. The sequence goes on along the minus strand of NC_089597.1, from coordinate 120,593,709 downwards.
AACTCCATCGATGATCCTCCGGCGATTAGCAATATCATGCCTATTGCTGGCAGTGCTCCATGAGGGTTGACTTGGTTTTCTGGGTTTGGCTCGTTTTTTGGTGTTGCAAGCTGATTGTGTGGTGGTGGCGGAGGCAGTTGCTGCATGTGGTGCTGTGGCTGCGGAGGCTCGAACCTTATTCGGTTTTGCTCCGGTGGGTTTGTTTCGAGGTAGGTTATATGGGAAGATTTTGGGTTTATGTAGGTCAGGCTTGCCTCTGACCTATAGTTTCTCACCGGAGTCTGCTGCGAGGGTGATGACCGCCATGCTGGTAAGAAGTTTGGGTAATAGGCAGAGGCCAGTGTGGAGGGATGTATTTGTGTTGCGTTTAGCGCTGGGTACATTGGGCAGTACTGCTAGTGGCCAGTTGTGTATGTGGTGTTGACCTCTCTTGCGCTCTGCTGTGTTGGAGGTTGGGCAGTCTGCTTGTTCTTCATCCTTTCTTGTGTTTCTTTTGTCTCCGGACAATCTTTGGTGTTGTGCCCTGCGTTTTTGCCGTGAAAGACGCAATATTCCTTGGTTCCTTGTTTGGGTCTCCGGCCGTATTGGCGCTGGCTGTTGCCCTTGCTCGTGTTGGGGTTGACCCTCGATACTGAGCACTTGTCCCTAGCATGGCTTCTGATTTGATACATTCTGGTTCATATAGGTTTTCTGGGAGTTTTTGCTGCTGTTTTGTTGTCTGTTTTGACTTTGCTCCTCCGGCCTCTTGCGTAGGTCATTGTCTAATCTGCAGTACTTCTCAAACTCGTCGTACAACTGCTGAATGGAGGTTGGTTTCTCTCTTGCTAAGTGTGCTGCGAACGGCCCAATTCAGAGGCCTTTGATCGCTGCTTCAATGGCGATCTCGTCAGGGACATCTGGTGCCTTCGCCTTTAGTTGCACGAATTTCCGGAAGTAGTCATGTAGTGTTTCTCCCTGCATTTGCTTGCACTGAAACAGATCTGTGGAAGTCAGCGACTGTGCTGTTAGCCCTTTGAAGTTTGCCAATATCTTGTCCCGAAGGTTCTCCCAAGAATAGACTGTGCTTGGTTTGAGCATAGGATACCAAGCCAGTGCGTCGCCTTCGGCTGCAATGACAAATGACTTTGCCAAGACGGCATCGTCTCCACCGGCGGAGGCTACTGCTGCCTCGTAACTCATAATGAACTGATGGGGATCAGTCTTTCCGTTGAACTTGGGTAGTGTGATTGGCTTGTACGATGTTGGCCATGGCGACTGTTGTATGCCTTCAGATAGTGGGGACTTGGGATCGATAGGCCTCCGCATTACCTGAGATGGCATTGTCGGCTGGCTGATCACTGGCGTAAAACCCTAAAGCATGGCTGCAGTTGGTGTTGCTGCGGAGGCTGGGATTGCAGGGGTTGTTGCTGGTACTGCATGTTGCATACTTAGCATCTAAGCATGTAGGACTGCCAACTGCTGCCTTATTTCTGCTGCTTATGCTGACGCTTGGATAGCTTGCTGATTAGCTGCGAATGCTGCTGCCATTCTGTCCCTCTCTTGTTGCGCTCTTTGCAACTGTGCTTGAAGCTGTTGCAGTTCTTGCTCAGGTGCTGTGGCTGAGTTTGGTTGGGCCTCCAAATCTTGAATCTCTTGGTCTTGGGGTTCTGGTGGTTGACCCTGGGCGTCTGCTCTGGTGTCATCCTCCGCTGGCGAGGTTGCGTAGGCGCTACGAATGTTGCGCCTAGGCCTTCCTCGCTGACCTGTGGTCGCTGCTGCTCTGGTGGTGGTCTTTCTTTTCCCTGCCATCGTTGGTTTGCCTTGGCTCAACCACGGTGGGCGCCAATGTTGAAACTAGAGGTTTCAACCTGCGTGGCGAAGACCAAGGCCTCCGTCCGTCGGACGGCCGGCCTCGGGCGGAGGCTCGGGGTACGAGCAACAGGGGGGATAGTGGAGAGTAAGGGAACGGCACGAGAAGCTAAGGTTTCATTAATTCGTCCACCAACCACCTCCATGGTTACAAGTGTTCCCTATTTATAGGACTCAACTACCACATAACAGAATTTATTATAATGCCCCTCAACTGCTACAGTACATTCCTGGAATATTCTGCCGCTAGCCTCTTATTCGCGGGGCAGTCCTGCCACACCGTTTCTAAGCAATGGGCCTCCATGAGCGGTCGGCCCACTGTAGCTGGTCTTTGGCCCAAAGGCCTGGCCCCCCGGCGCCGGCCTTCATCCCCCACGGCACGCCGCTCCCTTGGCGGGCCTCCGCCGGACGGTCAGAGACGTTCTCCGCGGGTATCCGCCCGGCCGCGCGGGGGCCAGGGTTCTCGTCGCTGGCCTCCGCGTTCAGGGGCGCGCCGTTGCCTCGGAGAGTCCCCGCCGGAGCCTCCGCCCGGCCACTGGCCTCGGAGCCTTCGCCCTCAATGGCGCGCCGTCGCCTTGGAGGGTCCCCGCCGGTCCAGGCGAAGACATCATCTGTAGGTCTCCGCCCGGCCGCGCAGGAGCCATGCTGGCGCGTTTGCGCCCACCGCGAGCGCCCGCGCTTGAGTACCTGCGCACACTTGGGCAAAATCGTTTGTTTGGTTAGTTTAGAGATAAGGCTGCCTCCGCCCGTAATACCGGAGACGCCCGCCTGAGCGGTCGGCGGGATGCGTGCCTGGCCTTGGCGTAGTCCGTGATGACCCCTCGAGCATGGTCGGGAAATCTCCTAGTCAGCGCCCGGTCTCCGCCCCAAGACGCTCGAAGACGCCTTGGCGACACCCCGCTGCCAGGGGCCTTTGCCACCCGCCAAAAGCCATGTTACAACATGGTGCACCTGATATATACACTCCCCTGTTTTCTCATTTATTTTGTCCGCTTTATTTCGCCGCATTCATTTCTTGCAATAACATCTGCATAAATGGGCCTTCCTCTTACGACCCTAATTTACATATAATATACAGGTTATTGACAGATTTGTGGACCCATTGGTAGGACACCTCAAAAGCATGTTCTCTTACCGTAAATTCAGGATGGGGTTGCGAAATGAGGTTGATGAGATGTTAAGGGCAGAGAAGGAAGAGAATCCCATGAAAATAGTATATAGTTTTGGCATATCTCATGAACATCCTGGAAGCTTTATATTGTCATATATTAGGGGTCCGAGTCCACATCATGAGTATGTCGGATTATACCCAAAGGGCTTCAGATTCAGGAAGAGAGACTTTGACAACATTGACCGCCTTGTGTCCTATTCAAGGTTTTCATTTTCAGAAATTAAAATTTATCGGGAGTCACAGATAAAGAGGATAAACAGGATACATCGGAAATATCGGACCAAATTCAAATAAAATTTAATTTGAATTTAAGTAAATTTAAATAAATTTAAACAAAATTTGTACGAAAAGATAGATTTTTTCTTATCGGCACCTACGGATAAAGAGGATATATCGGAAATATCAGGAGATTTCGGCCGATATTGGAAACCATGGTCCTATTTCCAGAAGAATATTGACAAACCACCACCTGATGCTGGACCATCAATACAAAATGTTGCTGCAATGGTGCCTATGAAAAACTCAGCTTGTGGTTCTGGTGGTGGTGCTGGTGATGCAAATGATGGTTGGAGGAGAGATGGTAATTATAAGGATAGATCTTTATCTGGAACTGGAAGATCAGGTATATGCATTTTTAGATATGGTAATTTTTGAGATGCTTTGCATGGATTAGAATAATAATACTTTCACCCAGTAGAGCATTATTATTGTTCTCATGATTAGCTAGTGTCCGTTGAATGTAGTGTTGTCATATTTGTGGTGATCCCCATGACACTTTGTGCTTTGTGACTTAAAAGTCATATCTGAAATAGAAGTCATATTCATCTGATTTTATTTCTTATTTGAGTCTGAAATATTTCTTTGTGTTTTTCTTTCGGTTTTCTGTTAGTAGTTTGCTTTCCAGACTGTCAACATGTTGCTGTGTATTTTTTTACTAATATCTAGTCAATCTGAGTTTGATATAGCTGGTGACCAGATTTACCACTGTTCTCTCGACATTTGTTTGTGGTTTGACTAGTTACATTTGTTTAGACTTCAGAAGATCCTTTGAGATTTGTGAGCATTGTTTGTATGCCCTTGTTTTCTCTGAAATAGGAGGGAGGTTTGATTCAAGGAACAACTCTGGTGGTCATGGACAAGGACGTGGACGTGGTCAAGGTAACTTTGGCAGTGAAGATGGTGGTGGTGGCAACAGTGGAGGACTGACCAGTAACATTGGCAGCAGCCGAGGCAGACTGGGTACAGGCGGCAATAGTGGCTCCTCCTGCGGCGGTGTTGGTACTGGCGGAGGATCTGGAGGCAGGAATGCTGCTGGATAGGGTGCAGCTGGCGGTGACAGCAACCATAGCACTGGTGGCGGTGGAGGCGGCTGGGGATCAGCTGCAAGTCCTGCTGATGTTGCTGGTGTGGGGTGGCGTTAGTGTAGGAGGCTGGGGGGCCAGGTGGTGGTGGCTCTAACGACTCACGATGGGTCAGCGCCAAAAAGGTCGTGGTGGCGTTTGTGTACATATTGATACTGTTGGGATGGGAGAAAACTGCCACTTATCTGTAACTTGCTAGCCTTGTAGTTGTAGCTGCTGATGTTGCATCTTTGCTCCTCTGGCCCCGTTGTGAAACTTTTCGGCTTTTTTAGGGCTTATTTGATGCCCGTCCGTTGTGCTCGAGCGGTCCTGGCTGCCTGCATCTTTTGCATGCATTCTGGCATCTGTAGGCTGTAGGTGGGCTGATCACACGACCAAGTGAGCAGCCTAGAGCCCTAGATATCAAGTTCCACACTTATCGCGTGATAATGAATTGGTTGGACCAGATTGTTTCCAGTGCTAGGTCCTAACCTCCCAGAGGTGTCCACTCACTCTTGAGAGGCCTTTGCATTCGTAGCAACGTACTTCAAAAAGAAAAAGAAAATAGTTGGTTAGCTCGTGGTACTGTTAATGTATTTGTTCAGTGGGGAATGTTTTGCAAATTTTCTGTGATTCTTAGGCATGCAGTGTGGCACCAAACAATCTAACTTTTTTGCAAGAGTATTTAGTGATGGAGTAGCTACACCATGGATAACATACACTTTTCTCAAATACGCATGAGATCTGCGTATCATTGCATTTAAGATGAATAGAGTTTATGTTACAAGAATAGCCGACCAAGCCGGTGCTAGGAACAGACTACATTTTAACAAACACAACAACAAGCATCATAGCGTGACGCTGCTAACGCTCGGCCAACGCACGCATGCTAGCTGCTCCAGCTTCGATCCAGCGATCTGCCTATGATTTGAAGCATTTCAGTGACCGTAGTGGTGGACTCTCGGAAGCATCTTGCATTCCGTTTCCTTCCACACCTGCCAAGACACTAGTGCAAACAGAGTCAAACCCCTTACGCTGCTGTCCATTAGAAAGCTTTTGCAGCTTTGTCCACTAGCTTAGTGTTGATTGGGTTCCTTGGGGGAGTTGGAAGCCGAGCCAAGATGAAGTGCCAAAGTTCCCTGGTGAACGGACAAGAGGCGATGATGTGGTCGATCGTTTCCAGAGCTTGGTTGCAGAGGAATTAGCGATCTCTTGCGTCAAACCCATGGTGAATGCGCCGATCGGCTGTCCAGTGCCTGCGTTGCAGAGCCAACCAAAGGAAGATCTTGACTCTGAGCGGAGCCCAAGTCTTCCATATCAGCTGGTGACCTCGGAAAGTGATTGCACCAATATGAAGCATGGTGTATGCCGACTTTGCCGAGTAAGCACCAATATGAAGCATGGTGTATCCAGAGGGACAGGTATTCCTCAATGGCCGTTTGGGAGAGGCCGCCGGAGATAAATCTTTTTTTTTTTTTGGGGGGGGGGGGGGGGGGGGTCCTGTGTACATGTCACTGTATGTCCTGTGTACATGTCACTGTAAAGAGCTAAATCTTTTTTTTTGGGGGGGGGGGGGGGGGGGGGGTGATACAACTTAACAAGTTACTCCATACACAAGCATATGCATGCACTGAGGAGTGAGGATATGCTGTTCACTCTTCACTGGTACGGCCAATTTTACATTTTCTAGCAATCTTTCAGAACTATAAAGCTGCAGGAGTCCAACGACATACAGAAAAGAAAAAAAAAAGGAGAATCCCTAGATGGAGAGTCCTGAAACTATGATGTTTCAGTGCTGATTGACACTCTTAGTTTGACAGGGCAAGAGCAGCCTGCGATGGTCATTGCAATTTTCACACACACTGCACAAGTGCACATGTTGACATGCATGGTGTATGTTATAAGCAAGCTAAAATGTTCCGTAAATAGGTTAGTGTTGATCAACTTTGACCAAAGTAGAAGATAAATGGAAGCGTTCCAGTGATGGCAGAGCACAGCATGCTAGCTTTACATGTTGCAGCCTTCGTGTGGCAGGCACTGAATTTTGGTGCTGAATTTGGCTGAATTTTAACAGTGAATTTTGGTACTAAATTTTGACAAAATTCAGCGTCTTGTCGCACTAAAATTATGCTATTTCAATATTGTTAAATATTCAGGATGGAGCAACAGCAAAAGCAAAAGTTGACACCGTATCTTGGAGCGCTCCAACAGCGGAGATCCCATCAGGCCAATCGGTCCACCTCTAATAGCATCCTGCGACATGGTACCGCTTGAGATGTAAAAGTTGATAACTCCATGTACCTTGTTATGCTCTCTGTTCGCCTGGCAACTAGCGTAGGACTTGAGGGTAGAGTCAATGCAGACTAATAGAAACGTTGGTAGTGACATGCCACGTAGCTAGAGAAGCTAAAAGAAGAGTGCTTTTTGCCAACTCCAATTTCTCTCTCTCTAGGAGAGACTCCCCGATGTCCAGAACTCCAGATCTGTCAAGTGTCAATAGGTCTTAAGCATTTGGCTTGGCCACAATGCGTGTTTCGATTGGACTTTTCACCTTGTCATTTGTCAAAGCAAGCATATTACCTCTGCAAGCTACTCTGCAGAGTCACTCGCCCACTGCTCAGTTATTTCGACAGTGACGGTAACGCGGACGACCGTCTATTGCGTTACAAAACCATGTACAGTCTCTAAATTTGTTAAAGGGATCTCACTTAGGCTCATAAATTTAATAAACTAGGCGGTACCCGCGCTTCGCCGCGGGTAGGCTAAGCTCTAGTTTAAGTTCCGTATTGAAGGCAAAGATGAGATAAAATTCAAATGTCAACCTTGAATGTACAGATAAGTAGAAAACCCGCATTGACCTGTCCGTAGATTACATTTCTAAATGTGTTGTAGATCCAACAACATGAAAGTGCTGAAACAGACCCTATCTTTTACCGCGAGGCATTCTCCTTTTCTCCCCCCTTTCTTTTTTAAGCCAAACGCTTGTACTACCTGAAACTGCACATGTATGGTAGGATTGCTATTAGTTTGGCATAAGCACCTGTCATTGATTTGTCAGTGTATAGTTTGAAAATGGCACTCTAGTTCGGACTGAAATGCAAGGAAACAGTCGAATCCGTTTTGGAATAAACCAAAAAATCCTCAAGAAAGCAGAACATGTAACACATGGCAGCATAGAAAGCAACCAAGGTGTCTGTCTTGCACATACCTGAAATATGATGTATCCCAATAAAAACTTTATTGCCAAGCAAGCAGAGAACGACCAAGTTCCTAAAGACAGAAAGAAGTAGATATGGAAAATATTTGGAAAAAACCATAAGGTAGATGAGATCTTATTTACATTATAACCGATAACCGGTATGATTAACTTAGCTATGAAGAGAATAAACAGGGACTGAGATATAAGATGGGCTAAAACATTTCAGTTAGCCATCATAGAATTGGTCGCTAAATACCTTTCAGGAGGCACCTATAAATTAAGTAACATAATTCAGGTATGCGAGGCACGCACAGTACATTCTGCATACTAAAACTTCATCGGGGACCAAAACTGCACCTCTTTTTTAGGAATGGATTAGGACCTGCACCTGTTACCGACATTGGCGGATTTTAGTAATGTTTATGAAAAGATTAACACTACTGCAAGCTCTAATGCATGTTTGATAGTATAGTATATAACTAACTAAAGAGTCAGAGAAGGAAGTGGTCACTGAAGAGCAGACCTTTAAATTGTTGCCACTGCTATCATCATGGAAGCGGTCACTGAGACTAAATCTGCAAGTACATAAACAGACCGGTCTATTTAGGAGCCTTTCTTTGCATATAAGGATATGACGGAGGATCATATCAACACATGTGAGCAGGTCCTGTAAAGCCTATATGACGATTACATTTGGGTTATTTAGAAACTACACAAAAAGCATAGCACATGGATATAAATTTAGATTATGAAAACTTGAAACCTCAGAGCAACTTCTTATTCAGATCAGCCATGAGAGCTGTATCATAGTTGCTGTGGATATATCTTCATTCAGGTAGAGAAAAATTGGTGCTAATGCAGCTATCTGACGTTTCTCAGTTGTCAGTATCATTGAGGGAAACGAAACTTGTCAGCTAATAAAAAGGTTAAATCAAACATAATGAGGTACGTCCCTGATGTGTGAATGCAGATATGGTAGTATGAAACCAAAAAAACACATCATCACCAAAGCACAGGAGGCGTACAGTAGGAAGAGGATGCAGTGATTGCGTGAGGTCTGACCTGGGCGAAAATGGTGGCTAGGGTTTCCTCGACAACAGGCGCACACTCCATCTACAAATCGACGTCAACATCGAAGGGGAGCGCACACTTAATCCTGCAAGTAAGATAGATAAAGCAACCGTTAAAACTGTACCAGAATAAATGGATAAAAGCAAATTTGGTTTATGAAATTAACAGAATATACTTTGATAACCTGGGATTAATGCAGGTACACTTGATGCCATCTATAAATATTAGGTAATCTGGATAGCAACAGAAGCATAAGAAGCTAGGGCAATGCCTTAACATATCTGTAACGATCATATGGACGAAACACATATGAAAGAAGCAGTGCAATTTATTTACATCATGTATCCCCAGTAAAACATCGAACAGGTTACCAAATGAAGCATGAATGATGTTGGGGGTTCCAGATGAGATTACTACGGAGAAGAGAATGTTAAATGAAAATCTGGGAACAAAATTATACAAACTCAGAAGTGGAGGTGACCATGTGGAACTTAAACTAAACCGCACAGAACCATGCTTCAAAAGTCCAGTGCATCATAGAAGGTAAATAGAGAATATATACACCACAACTGTGATATGCTAGATAGATATACAGTGGGCCCTATATGTTCTGGGAACTACATTTCCATCTGGGAAGCAGAGGCCTGGAACTAAATGGGGGCTGTACCAAAGGCATGGTGTGGTAGGTACCTACAAACACATATAGGGGAAAAAGGTGAGAAAAGAAGGCAAGTCAATTATTTAATTTGAGGCGCATTGCAAGAAGCCTGATGATTTTTGCACATAGCATAGGCAATGGAACCCGAAAAGATGATATAATATATGCTAAGAGCGCACATAATTTGATGAAGACAACCTTATATCAATGTCGGCATGCATTTGTTAATGCAATCTTATTTGTACAAACAATGTCTAACAGAGTAGTGTCATAATGTTGTCTGTGCGTGGTTAGAGTACCTTGGTCTTTTTTGGTGTAGGATGGTTACTGCTGTTGTGGCAATTCAGTAAAAATCTCCTTATAAACCACATTGTGGGTGATGTCGCTTTGTTCAGGAGAGTCATTTTCAATCAGAACACGTAAGCCGTCAGGTGATGTCACTCTTGAGAAAGCTACATATAGCTGTCCATGTGAGAAAACTGGAGTGGGTAAATAGACGCCAACCTTACTGAGTGTCTGCCCTTGACTTTTATTGATGGTTATTGCATATGAAACTCGAACTGGGAATTGACGACGCTTTATCTTAAAGGGCCACCTTTGGCCAACTGAAGTGGCTACTATCCTTGGTATGTAAGCCTTGCATCCCCTAGCCTTTCCTGTGATTATGACTCCTTCGATTACACGACGTGTCAGCTGGGTTACTATGAGCCTTGTTCCATTGCAAAGACCTTTTGATGCATTGAGGTTACGCAGCAACATTATTGGCACTCCTATTTTTAGTCGGTGGTGGTGGTCTGGCAAACCACTTAATCGCAATGTATTAAGAAATTCAGTAGGATAAAGGGCTTCAAGTGTGGCACGGTTGTTTGTATCATCATCAATTGTGTCTGAGCTATAGTAAGACATCTCCTCTGTAGTCAGCTTCGCAATCATGTGCAAGTTGATTTCAGCAGCTATTTCATTGGTTGGTGCTAGAATTGCTCGTTCACAAAGGTAGGCAGCTGGTTCTGAGCTGTCTGAGGTATCATACACAAACGAAATTAAGCCTTCAAGGTTTCTGAATTCCAATGGCAAGAGTAGGTACTCTGGAATTGTAATCCAAGAAGCATCAGTCTGGTCAATAGGAGAAGAAGAAGGTACTGTTCCTTCACCTACCTGGAGCAACCATGTTGCAAATTCTTGGAGTTTCTGCCACTGAGGCTCAGATAAAGATGGAGACCGAAGCCTCATATTTTCTGTGAGGCGCATAATTTTACAGCGCTGCCATAGATGAGATCGTGTGATGGATGCAGATAAAATCTCATTCTTCTTGGCATTCGGTAACACCGGAAGTGTCTGCCTAAAATCTCTTCCAAGCACAACTGTGATGCCTCCAAACTGTTTACTGGAAAGTGCTGGATCTTTAGATGACATGATGTCTTTCAATGTTCGATCAAGGGCCTCAAAGCAGTGTCTATGATTTACTGGGGCCTCATCCCATATTATTAAAGATGTTTCTTGCAGTAACTGAGCTAGATGAGTGTTCTTAATCGGACAAACTGAATGCTCAGTCCAATGGAATTTTAAACCGTGAATGAGGTGTGCGGCCACCTGGAAGTAACAGAGATGCTATTCCAGATGAGGCCACAGCCAAAGCTATTTTTCCTTTGGATCTTATGCTATTCAGTAATGTATTCCAAAGGAATGTTTTTCTTGTGCCACCAAACCCATAGATAAAGAATGTCTGGCCGGTGTCATTGTGTACAGAACAAAGAATAGCATCATATATGTGTTTCTGGTTCAGATTTAACTTACTCTGCTGCTCTGCTGCCTCTGCTGATATGATGGCAAGATCATATGCTTGTTCCTCCATTAGAAGATTGTTGGCAAATACTGATGTGACTACCTTATTTGGTGGAGGTAGATGGAAATGATGTAAGCTATGACCAGAATCCATAAGAAGCTTTTCTATCTCAGCAAGAACATAGGATCTGACATATTCCACTGAAGAGGCTGTAGGTAAATTGACCTGGCCGGTGGCACGATTAATGTGGTACAGAGCATCTTGACCCATCACGGCCACATGTTCTTCAAATAAATCAAGGGGGTTTGTAACATGATAGAAAAGAAGAAGTGTCACAAACAGCTCACGAAGCTGATAGGGAAGAGCCCAGTGAGCTGCATCATTGATTGCATATGACCATTCACGATCGTCACCAAGAAGACCCAAGGCATGGCATGCAGCCTGAAATATTGGGTATCTGTGTCCCTCAATAGTTCGAAGATCACTATAGGATTTGGCTCCTTTCATAATGTGCAATAACATGCGGAGGTAATAGGCATCTCCCTGGTTAGGGCCAACATTTGCTAATCTCCCAATTTTCTTGCGATTATTTTGTCGTGGAGCCCAAAACTGTTTGTCCCCATGCCAAGTAAAATATTCAGGGAACTCAGCATACGTGTATTGAGCAGCCTGAGGAAATGTTCTATTTGTAACAAACCAAGCTGTAAGTTTTGTCTTGCTATTCCTTGGATTTTCCAAGACCTGTTCTAAATAGTCATCTTCTGTGAACACAACGTTATTTTCAAATGGCATATGGACTTGAAGGCGTTCAACAGGTGGGGTAGTGTAGTGAATGTCAAATTGAAATAGACGCCAAGCCACCTCATTTGGAGCTATACATCTACATTCCAGGTAGGCTCGTATCTCATCATTTTTTTTTGGCAGCTGACTCTTTGGATGGATGCTTACGCTGAAGGCCCACCCTTGCACAGTCAAATCCTTTAGCAAGGTACTTGAATAGATATTTTTCCATTCCATCACGGTTAACCCTCTCGACATTTATGTGGGCTTGATACTTGACCAATAAGTCAACATTGTGGGGAACAACAAAACTATTATCAAGATGGATGCCATTCTTTGCTACAGTAATCCCATTGTTTGGTCGGGCACATCGAACATGGCCATTTTTTAAGATTGATGTCTTTTCACAGTACTCTTTAGGGTAGTGCTTGGAACATTGACCATCAAGCATGCATGAACATTTTGGGTTAGCAGCACCACAAGGACCATGGATCATAAATGTCTTGACAGCTTCATACCCAATTGGATCAATAGACGGATTTGGTAGCTACGCTGATATGAGTCTATCAACATCAGAAGCTGTTAGAGGGCCATTCTTGTCTAACCATACTATAATATGAACATGTGGGAGGCCTTGTTTCTGGAATTCAATAGTGTACACAACTGCAAGAAAATGTAAGCGTGAGGCACACTGGCTATATAATGAGCATTGGTATGGAAAGACATGGAGGCACATTATACCTGCAAGGACGGGGCCAAAAAATTTCTTCTTTATAATGTCATCAATAAAAAGCTGTAGTTTAATGTGAAATACTCGGTCAACAATATCAGGTCTATCACTGGGGTGCTGTCCTGGGATGGATGCCAAAGCCTCTGTTACCTCTGACCATAAGGGGTTTGATGTGAAAGTGATGAATAAATCTGGGCAACCATACTTCCGACAAAGAGCAACAGAGTCGAGGTAAATTTTGGTATAAATATCGTGGCCCTCCAATAAAAGAGGAAGGCAGGATGGCTCTTTGCCCAGCATCTAATGCCTTGGTAATGCCCGTGTTTACACTTTGCTGGATTTCCTTGAATGAGGCTGATCTATATTTCTGCTGAAACGATGGGGTCCTGTAGTGGCTTAACCGAGTTTCTTCCACACAACAATATGCATCGACCAGATAAGCCTGTGTCCCTCTTTTACATCGCATTGGTGTGTTGAAGTCATCAATCCTATCATGCAATCTGTAAGCATAATATTCAACCCTGGTAGCACATTTCCGCTTAATAGCTCCTGATCGACGACATGGCCTATAATAATTTTTTTCATGATACCCGTCTTCCCCATAAGGAAAGAGAATCGGATATTGCATCGCCATGAACTTGCAGTGATTTTCTTCAACTCTCTGCAACTGGCCGGAGCGATCCTGTACCACTAAATCACGGCCACCGTCACTCTCACCTATATCACCAATGCGATAATCCAAAAACCTCAGAGGCCACAGGAGCGCTGAATATGTCACCATGCTTGTCAGGCTCACCAAACAGCCTTATGATATACCTGTCATCAATGTCTCCAGATATTCTATCTCGAGCTGTCCTAAACAACTGGACAATTGGATTATGAGTGTCAAACATATGTATAAGTGAGACAACAATATCTTGATTGGGTTGAAAACCACTCGTTGTATAGGTGCCAACATTCATCCTGTTCCTGATTTCATTGTCAGTGTCAAATATATACAGCTGAGCATATTCAGGTCGATTTCCGTCACTTGGCATGAGCGATCCAATCCGATGGCAGAGCTGTCCGCTTATCTTGAAGACATACGGTCCATGACCATCATTGATAGAATCAATCACACGAGCACCCATAGATGTGAAGGCAAACATAGAATTGTAGTACCTGATGTTTTCAAAGAAATGGCCTGATACTGATCTATTCATTCCCGTAATAAGCCCATGCAAAGGTTCAGGAGGTGGTCTATATGGAGGTAAGATGAGGCTCCCCTCTTTGCAGCACCTATTGTATATTGGCGAAGATGGTTGTCGGTCCCACTTTACTCGTTCTTCATACCAAAATAGTGCTCCACAATGGCGGCATGCGTGGGAGGGTGGCCCAAGTGTGAGAGGAGAGAAAATAGTTCCTATAATAACAACGAAAAAGAAGGAAGGATATGAGATCATGGATGTAGCTATAATGAAGGCACAAATATATAATGTGGCCAGCATTATGAGCGAGCCTTTTGATACGTTGTCACATTGACAAATACCACGTAGAATAGCATGGCTCATAGCCACTGAGAATAGCATAGAGCACAGCCATTGAGAAGGGCATTTCGAATCCGAACGACTTTGCATGTGTCGTTTTTTTCTTTCCCATGACTTTCAATGTTTCAGAACACACAGCCTGTTTTGCATGAGCTGTCAGGGCATCATGATCAACACAAGCAGAACAATATTTAAGAGCACAGCCATTGAGCAGAACAATATGTATGAAGAAAAGGAGGAAACGCATTGACGATATACTTACGTTGATGGGTCGTAGAGGGGGGCAGCATGGTTTGAAGGTCTGATGATGAGCCTACATTTTTTTGCACAAATTTAGTAAGGAAAAGAAGGATCTTATGTAGTGGCCGGTCTGTAGGGGGGCTGTAAAAGTGTATGGATACAACTTACATTGCTGTGAGCTGGAGGGTGCATCAGCCATATGTTCCGTGCATGAATGGGCATGAATAACATGTAGGCGTGGTAGCTCTGATTAGGGGCATAAATAGCAATGCAGATAGTGTGAATGTGATAGGAAAGGGAAGTAAAAGAAAACAAAAGAAGATACCATGGTCACAATAAGAAACATGCACATGATGGTTTTCATAGCACATCCATTAGGGCTACTGGTTTACAATCAGGACGTACGAAACAGAGCAAGCAAAACAGAAGGGGAGAGATTAAATGAAAGAAAATAGGTAACTGATAGTACCAGTAGGCTGAGCAGGTAGGCGACGACGTGTAGAGCGTTTCGATGGAACATGAAAACTCGTGGGGAAGTCCTCAGGAAGCTCCATATTGACTCCAGTAACTGTGGCACCAACTGTTTGAGAAACAATAGCCTCCGTAAAGGAGAAAAAAAAGCGAAGGAAAGTAGTTTTATATAATCGAAACAGAAGAACTACACAGGCAGTGCAGTTTCGGACAAATAGGGCCTGTTTGGCAGGGCTCTGGAGCTGAACTCCAGCAACTCCAGCCAATTTTCCAGCCAAACACCCTAACTCCAAAACTCCATGGAGCTGCCAACTCCATGAAGCTGTAGTGCAAATGGAGATGGAGTTTTGGAGCATCTCTTTTGTAGCTCCGACTCTACCTAGAGCTCCGACTCCACCTAGAGCTGGCTCCACTGGAGTTCTGGAGTGGAGCAGCTCCACCCAGAGTTGGAGCCATGCCAAACAGGCCATAATAACATGTACTGACCTGGAGCTGAGGAAGCCGCGAAAAGCCGGCGCCGTTTACGGCGCGCATTACATGGTAATGTCTCTGCAGGAGGTAGCAGCACGGCATCGTCGAACATTGGATCATGTATGCCATGTCGATCACGTAGCGAGCTATCTGGTACAAATAAGACCATGGTTACCTGTCCGTGAAGACCATAAGCAAGATGCGGCTACAGATGTAAAGTCGAGCCGAGCAACTATAGGTACAAACTCAGTAGTGAGCAGAGCTGGCCCAAAGAACGGGCACCAAGAAGAATCGGAACAACGCCATGGGAAGCACATGTAGACATCTGGGAAACAACTAACCAGGAGGCGAATCGCCCAGGGGCGGCAGAGTGGCGGGCCGGGACGCCAGCCCCGGCATCGGTGGCACCCTCTCGGACGCCTGCAGTTGTGTTGGCCGCACGGGCGCGGACCCGGCTCGCCCTCCACCATCAGACGAGCGAGGGCGCAGGAGCCGCCGGGGCGCTGGGCGATGCCAGGATGAGGAGTCGAGGAGGGTCGCACAGTAGCAGGGATGAGCGGGGAAGAGGGAGGCTGCGATGGAGAGGAGAGCGTGTGGCAGCGGCGTGCGGCGGCTGCGTCACGGGGGACGAGGAGAGCGCGCGGGGAAGAGGGAGACGGCGGCGGCGGCGGTCGTAGCAACGGGCTGGCCGAGGTTCCTGCGTTTTTTTTTGTTTCCTCTTTTTTTTTTTTCTTTGAGCCAGCTGTGGTTCGTTAGATGGACGGAAATTTCTGGGAGGACAGCAAGGCGGACGGACGGCTGGTATGCGGATGCCGAACGATGCACGGCTGGGATGGGTACCTGTTGATACAACAGGCCCCTCTGGTACAGCTTATAAGCTATTTATAGCCAAAATAAGCTAAAATCAACAGTTAAATACTACGTTTTTCAGCAGTTTATTCTGGTCATACTTATTCCCACAACCCCATTTGTACTTAAAAAAAAAGCAGAAGCTGAATTAGACCAGCTTATTTTATCCACCGCTTTTACTCTATTTGTACAGCTTATTTAGGAAGCGCTTCTCAGATAAACTGTACAAAACATGGCTAAATCGTGTGGGAGGACAGCAAGGCGGACTGATGGCTGGTATGCGGATGTCGAATGATGGACGGCTGGGATGGGGTACCTGTTGATACAAACCGTGTAACAGTAATCTGCTTGGCCTAGAAACTATAGATCTTACATGATATGATATGATATGACATGATATGATATGATATGATGATTTAGGGATCTCTAATATGGTCCATAAATGGACTTACTGGTGCATCATTGTCTAATAAATTTAAGGATGTACGGTCTATTACTTAACAAGTTTAGATAAAAAAAATTGGTAATGCTTTGGACGCTTCACTTCGCTCGCTCCCGCACCCAATCCCTCGCTTCCTGCTCTCTCCCGCGCTCGCGCCCCGCATCTACCCCGACGCGCGGCTATGGCTGCCTCCCTGGGCGGCTACGGTGCGCTCCCACACCCCAGCGTCCTCCCCCCCCACCCCTGGTGTCCTCACCCACTAAAAGAGCCCAACGCTCGCGGATTCGATGGCCCCCTCCCCCACCCCGTCGAGATCCATGGAGGTGGCGCGACAGTGTTGCAGGGGAGTGGGCGGCTCTGCCCCATCTTGGCGCGGCGCCCTCCCCACCCCTGGCGGCGCCCTCTCTCACCCTGGTGACCGAGCTCCCCCCACCCCGGCGCCCGGAATCGACTGGCACGCATTTCCCTCCCATATGTTGCATATTAATGTTTAAGTGTCTCAGACGTTTCAGGTGTATGTTGCATTTGTTTTATATGGATGTTGCAAAAAGTAGATCGGGGAATGTTGCTTATGTCGTAATTGTGTTTAGAGTCATGTTGCAATCGAGTGTTTCAGATGTTTCACCGGTATGTTTCATCTGTGCTTTCCGAACACATGTTGCAAGTGTGTTTATCTGAATATTGCATATGTTTGACACATACATACGTTGTATGTGTTTTTATTTCGATGTTTGCGTATGTTTGCAATGGTTTTCAAGTGTTTTTCAGGTGTTTCAGAAGCATGTTTCAAGTGTTCAACTGCATTCAGACGTATGTTGCAACTGGTGTATTTGGATGTTTCAAAAGTAGATCGGGTGTTGCATCTCTCCTCCCCACCTTCTGCTGCATCATCTCTCCCGTGCGCCGCCAGGGTATCCATACGACGCCACGGTCGGGTCCTTCTAAATCGGAGGCGTCACTGCGCCCTTCCCCTCTCGTCGCTCGGGCAGCGCGGGCCCCGCGTGGAGCGCAAAATGGAGTGTAGCGTGCGGGCGTCCGTCCAATCGTCCGCACGCTAGCACTTCCGAAAAAAATACGGTTCCAAAGTTTAACAATTAAAAAAATACATTTTTAAATTTAATGACCTAAGTGACACCTCTTAACAAGTTCAGGGGTCTTCGTAACAAGCTAGGCTAGAGAAATGTGAAGATCTAGCGGAGGTAAGCAAAATGTTATTTACTACACGAATTAGCGCTGTTCGTGCTGGACCTATGAATCTAAGTATGGAGACTCTATACTTACTTTTTTTTCTCGATACAAGATGAATAGTACCATTGTATTAAAAAAAGATTGTTTCATAACAAGTAGCACGAGTGTGTAGACCTTAAGCTCGGAGGCTATTACATTACCTTCGCTGGTCTGAAACTGGCTGAAAAACACTGTTCCGACTGTATTGTTGTAAGAGAAAAATATTGTTACAGCTGAAAAAAGAAGTCAAATCAGCCAAATATAGAGTAAGCCGAAGATGACCCCGTGTACATCTGACACAAACGGGTTGTTGAATTGGTTAGATGACTCTAGCTGTATTCTTAGGTTCTAACATTCCATCGAAGTGAAAGGTGTTTGTTCTTGTGTTTTTCACCTTCAGGACCGTTTCCATAGCGACGAATCTCAACGAAGCTACCAGATTTCTTTTCACCGATCGGCTTCATCGATGACACATGTACGTGAGACTTCGCTCCAAAGGTGTAACCTTCAGTCATATTTTTTTTACTTTGACTAGCACGCCTCTTTTTTTATATAAATAAAGTAAAACAGTTCTGGCTTAGAACAAGTCAGATAGACTTTATTTGTGAACGGAAGAAAATACTCCCTTCATATCTAAATAAATCAATTTCTAGAGTTTGACTGTATTCATAGAAAAAATACAGATATTTGTGATACCAAATAAATGTATTATGAAAATATGTTTATGATGTATCTAATGATCTAATTAGGTGATCAGACATAAAAAAGTTTGACTTCAGATAACTGTAGGAATTAATTTATTTAGGGACAAAAAGAGTAGTAAATATTCCTCTTTTTCTAAATTATAAGACGTTCTGATTTTTTTAAGATAAATTTTGCTAGATATATAGTAAAGTAGTTAATGT
The DNA here is from genome assembly GCF_019320115.1 of Miscanthus floridulus. NCBI lineage: Eukaryota > Viridiplantae > Streptophyta > Magnoliopsida > Poales > Poaceae > Miscanthus > Miscanthus floridulus. The sequence continues at coordinate 120,574,998 of NC_089597.1, read as the reverse complement.
ACTTAGGAAAGTCAAAATGTCTTATAGTTTGGAATGGAAGGTGTATTATACTTGAAAATCTATTCTTTTTTTTAGAAAGGACAGCAAAAGCTTTGCCGCAATTTATATTAGAAGAAGAAAATCTATTCAGTTGTTGAAAATAATCTCTTCTGATAGAATAAATATCAATAAATACTCCTTAAAAGTGGTGCAGCAAAAGAAAAGAAATTATCAAACAGATGGAACAGAAAGATGTGTGCTAGTTTCTCATTTCCTCTCTTTTGACTTTTTTTAAAGAAAAAAAGAAAAGGAATTGAGCTCGGTGATCCTTTGTGGTCATGGATGACGCAGACGAAGCTCACAGGAACAAGCCAGGGAGACAGGAGGAGGCAAATTTTCAGCAGCCAAGCAAAGCAACCACTGACCCGGTGACCCCTATATCTACCTCGCATAGGGGCATGGCCTTCCATCTGGCATCTGCTGATCTGCGTCAGTCCAATTCTCATCCAGTGCCTGCCGGCTGCCGCAAGCTCGAATTGGCGGCCGCCATGGCCGTGGTGCCGGACCAGCAGCAGCCGCCTGCAGGGGCAGGGTCTTCCTCGCCGTCTCCTCGCCTCCGCGTCCACGACACCACCCTCGTGCCGCCGTCTCCGTCACCGCCGGAGACCTCGCTCCCGCTCACCTTTTTCGACGTCTTCTGGCTGCACTCCACGCCCGTCGAGCGCCTCTTCCTCTACCGCCTCGGCCCCGACGCTGACGTCGCCGCCATCATTTCCAACCTCCGGGACTCCTTGCACCAGGCCGTCCGCGCATTCTACCCGCTCGCCGGCCACGTCCGCCTCACCCCCGGCACGTCCGACCACTACGAGCTGCACTACCGCCCGGGTGACGCCGTCACCTTCACGGTCACCGAGTGCGACGACGACGACGCGGACGCGCACTTCGACGGCCTCGCCACCGACGAGCCCCGGGAGGTTGCCAAGATCGCCACGCTCGTTCCGCCGCTGCCGGAGGGCGGCGGGCTGTTCGCCGTTCAGGCCACGTTCCTTCCCGCGCGCCGCGGCCTCGCCATCGGCGTCACCGTGCACCACGCCGCCTGCGACGGCTCGGGCTCCACGCACTTCCTGCACACCTGGGCGGCCGCCTGCAGAGGCGGCGCCGAACCGCCGCCGCCGCCTCCTGTGATCGACCGGACTCTCCTCGCCGACCCAAGGCGCCTGTACGACATCTTCGTCCAAACGGCGCCGAGCACGGAAGAGTGTGAGATGGCCGAGATGTCCGCCGACCAGCTCTTCGCCACGTTCGCGCTGTCCAAGGACGACCTGAAGCACATCAAAGACGTCGTGGCCGACGAGGCCGCGAGGCGCGGCGTCGCGCCGCCCCGGTGCTCCTCTCTGGTTGCCACCTTCGGCCTCGTCTGGTCGTGCTACCAGCGAGCCAAGGAGGGCAGCGGCGCCGGCGCCGGAGAGGGCCCGGTGACCTGCATGGGCTTAACCGTCGACCATCGCTCGCGGATGAAGCCTCCCCTGCCGGACAAGTACTTCGGCAACTGCGTCGGCCCAGCGTTCGCGCTGGCACCAACGGGCGAGGTGGCCGCGGCCGGCGCTGGCGGGCTCTTCAGCGCGTGCGCCGCCGTCGCCTCCTCCATCGATGAAGCTGTACGCGACATCGGGACGTCAAGCATGGCGGCGTGGATGGACCGCATCAGGGAGGTACTCCCGATGGGTTTACTGACCGTGGCCGGCTCGCCGAGGTTCCGCGTCTACGACCTGGACTTCGGATTCGGCCGGCCGGCGAAGGTGGACGTCGTGTCCGTGGCGAGGACCGGCGCAATGGCGGTGGCGGAGAGCCGGGGTGGCGACGGCGGGATAGAGGTGGGGATCTCTCTGCAGCCGGCTGCCATGGAGATGTACAGGAAGTGCTTCGCGGATGCTATGGCGTGGCTCCACCAGAGGACATGAGAGCGACACAATTCATCAATCTAATAAATCTGCACAAACTGGTCTTTTTACGGAAATCATGTGATGAAAAAATAATTTTGTAATAAAATTGCCATCGCAAAAAAAATAGTGTTACAAAAGTAATTAATGCATTGATATCTGTTGATATGCAAGTGTTGTATAAATGTGTTACTTTTCAATAGTTACTTTCTACCTTCTAAATGGTAAGTGTTTTGTTCTCTCTATAAATTTGGAATCTTTACTATATACGTTGATATCTAGCTGTATAGTAAAATCCATAATCTAGAAAAGGCAAAACAACTAACAATTTTAAATAATAGAGAGAGTACATTAAAGTAAAAGAAAATTCCTATATAGCCTCCTAAAAACTATGGCTTCCTTGTATGGCCTTTTTTTTTCCTATAAGGCCTAAAATTATTTTGCCTTACTTGTATTAACGGTGTTAAGTGAGGGGTAAGACGAAAAAAGATTAAAGTGCCGCAGAGTTTAGTTTCTCTCTTTTAGATTTCGAGTAATATTGTGCATGGTTTAGACTGTTTATAATTGCGTAATTTTTCCCAAAAGTAATATATTTTAATTTTATGCAATTATAAATTTATGCAATTCTAAACACTTTAAACCATGCGTAATATTACTCCAAATCTAAAACAGACAAACTAAACTCTACACCTGAATCTTTTTCCGCTATGGCTGAAATTGACGGAAGGCCACATAAGTAAGACAAATTCGTTTTCGGGCCTTATAGGTAACTTCATAAGAAAAAGGTCCATGCAAGAAAGCCAAAATTTTTAAATGCCATACAAGTAATTCTCTCTTAAAGTAATGTGCTCATGTTGAGTGGGTTGCATGGACTTGTTTTGAATCAACTTATGGACGCTGTCTCTTATATGGTTGGTTTGTTGGTTGTTCATATATACCCTTATTACTTAAGGCGGAACATGGTCGGTGATGGGCTCAAATTAGATTTGAGTTATTGGGGAACTGAGATCTTATTAGTCAACAGGATACTCAGGACAAAGAACACTGCACAAGAGAATTATCTATACACGAGTTTATTGGTGACTCGCACTACGTGAAAATGGTTTGTAACCGGACAAATTTTTTATTGGGGCGGTTAATGATGGAGCCGTCCCTACAGTGAAGTGCTTAAGACCCACGAGACCAGCCGCCCCTACAAATCAAACAGTAGGGGCGGCTAGTGATACGAGCCGTCCCTATAAATAGGTCGGATTTGTAGGGGCGGCTCACTCATCGGCCGCCCCCGGTATTGTTATTTGTAGAGGCGGCTATTGATTGAGCCACTCCTACAAATACCCTACCAACAGTACTGAGTCACCCAAAATATCTCTCTCTCCATCTCGACTCTTCCATCCAACATGCACGAAGATATCTGTTCCCTTCCATCCATCCGCCGCCCCCGTCATGGCGATGGCGCTCCGGATCTCTGGCCTCCGGATCTCCTCCCCTTGCTCGCTCCAGTTCCTCTCACCGCCTCCTCGTCGTTCCCCGTCCTCCTCACCCGCCGGTACTCCTCATCCTTCCTCGCCGGTGGTCCTCCTCCCCGCCGGTCCTCCTCCTCCTCCCCCACCGACGCTCCTTCTCCGCCCACCGGTGGTCCTCCTCCCCGCCGGTTCCAGGAGCTCGCGGATCTGGAGGCCGGGTCGCCGAGGAGCTCGCGGATGAAGCTCGATCACACCCTCTCTCCGGCGGCCCTCTGCATCTCTGTGCTTGGCATGGCAGAGCGACGCACGATGGCGGGAGTGGCGTGCGGTCGCAGGATGGCGCGTCGGCGAGCTCGCCATAGCTCGGAGGGCCGCGCAAGGAAGGCCTGTGCTGCCCTCCGTCACCGTCGAGGCGCCCGTGCACGTGAAGCTCCTGGCTCGGCCAGCGGTAGCAACGCCACCGCGCACGCGCACCTGGAGAACGACACCCTAGTGCTTCGCGTCCACTGCGCCGGCGTGGTGTGGCAGGGGTGAGTGACGGGCAGGTTGCAGCAGCTCGAATGCAACGCAAGAAGCAAGAAGCCAACACAATCTGAAGTGAAACCTGCAGCAGGGAATAGGGATCAGACAATCAGTCATGGCGACGGCAAGAGATCCCACACCTCTCCATCGTTCTAGTGAATCTGGTGAGGCTGAGCCTGACGTTCTGCTTGTGCATAGCTAATTCTTTCAACTAATGTTAAGCAACTCATATGAGGAATGCTTGGGACACTGCCAATTTAATTGGCAGGGAATTTCGCTATGTAGGGAATTTGTATGTCAACAGTTCTAGCTTGTTAACTGCTGTCTGCTAGTATGTTTCAGCAAATGCTTGGTGTGAACATCTACATATTCAGTGATTGGAAGACTGATACAACTGTAGTTCAGTTACCCGGTTCAACTTTGACTTGCAGAGTTTCAGTGCTCTTGATTCAGCAGAGTTTCAGCATCATTCAATTTTCTTTATGGATTCTGCTGATAGATTTGTTCCCAGTTTGATATTGATGTCATTTCTTAGTATTGACATTATCAAGTACCAGCAGTATCAACCCCGGACTGTGCTGCTCAGGTGACTCACTAATACAACAATCCCTTTGTGTTACCTCAGTTCTTATATTTTTTTATCAAGTACGCAAGTGAGAATAAAGCAGGTTGCATCATTTGTGTTTGGCCATGCATTCAGCAAACTGCACTTTACTGCAGTTTCCTCGTGCTGGATCTCTTACAATACATGCCCTGTTTCATCCTTTGACTTACGGATGCAGTCAGGTTAGTGCAGTTCTCCTGATTTTGCCACGGTGACGGGGATGCCTAGGACTTGAAACACGTTCTCCTGTATCTGTATTGAATAGTTCTTCAGCAATGCACATACTTTAGGAGGAAACTGTTTGTAGTGCTTATACATTTTCCTCCTCTTGCTCTATTGTCTGATTGTACCATGTTTTTATTACATTATCCACAAACTTTTCTCTTGACAAAGGATTCTGAGTCTATTATTCTTACAGGGAAACTAGTGCTAATAGAGGGTCTAAATCTCTTCGAAATGGTGAGTTCTACCTGCGTCTTTGTTATGCATTGAAAACAGTTTTAGCTCATACTACAATTTTAAGCTGCTTCACTAATTGTTTGAAAAACTTGAACTGCAGATATTGGCAATGAGGAGCTTGATCAGCGCCAGAACAAGCCTAGGAGGTAAGATCCTTTTCAACATTTTTGACTTGCAAATCACTTGTATTTGTTACGCAATCTTATGCATGCTATGCTCTTGTGTTGCAGATAGTCAGAGATGAACTTCAGCCAGTGAGGCATCTTGTAAGGTGGACTGCATCTGAATAAGCTGCTTATGGTTAGTTACATGTTTCGTATTTTGTGTATCAACTTCTTTTTTCTCTGTGGTTAAACTTATCTGTAGCTTATTTAATATGCAGGCCCTATTTAGGCCCTTTGTGATCTCCAGTTCTGATCTGGAGCACTTTGGGTGGCTTTGGTACCCTTAATTATGTTAGGTAATGTCTTGCTTTAATGCTTTTATACATGTTTGGAGCTTATAAGAAAATGCATGTGTTTCGACAGAGGAATGTATATGATTCCGTTGTTCACTGTGCTTAATTTGAAATACAACATCATTGTGCACACCGTCCAGCTTGTTTTTTTTTCTTTTAAATCCCATTCGTTAATTTCTTTCTAAGATATATTTGTACTTTGTTGAAGCATCAATTCAATGACTAGAAGGGATTTAGGAAGAAAACTGCATTGTCATTTGGTCTTGCTTGGAACATATTGTATAAGCTATCGATAACACTTTTTATCGTGATCGTGGTCATATTGGTCAGTGTGACTGTGTGAGGTTAGGGGGTTTGAACTTGTTAGGGTGGACAAGTGGTTTAGAGAAGCTAAAATGATGGACTTTCCAAATGAAAGTTATTGTAGTGTCCTTTACTTTATGGCACATGGTGCATTTTTTGGAGTTAATTGTATACTTACTTGTCTTCACAGGTCCTCAACCAATGGAAGTGATTGAGATCTCTTCTAACATGGCACGAAGTATTGCCTCAGGGGCGGGCTCTTGGTCTCCAGGTTAGAGTTTTACATTCTTAATTTCCTTTCCCACTTAGGTGGACTAACTCTTACCATAACGTGGTATTAGAAAATTGTCCAACTCATGTGTACTTCCTTTTCAGGGCAATCTGAAAGTTCTCATATTGTAGGGCCTCGGTCTTAGTGGTCACCATGATGAAGAAAGTTATCTTGTGCTATATAGTTGTGTGAGAGAGAGGCAAGTGGGTCTGATACTTTTGTTTGCTTTAAGATACATTTTGTTGCTGCACTGTGAGCCATCCATCGAGATGGCTCTTTGTTAATTCGGTTGAGAGTGGGTCGAATACTTTGGTTTGTTTTAAGATACTTCTGAGTAGTTGTACCGTGGGCATGAAAAATATATGTTCCGGTCGAATTTGAATTGTAAATTTTTTTTTTGCGGAAAAATAATTTGTAGGGACGGTAGTTACTGTAGCTGTCCCTACAAATCGATTTGTAGGGGCGGCTGGTGTTCCCAGACCGCCCCTATAAATCGATTTGTAGGAGCGGCTACAATACCAACCGTCTCTACAAATCGACTTGTAGGGGCGGTGTGGGAACCGCCCCTATAAATACATGATTTGTAGAGACCTTTACGTAGGGGCGGTTGGACAAACCGCCCCTATAAATGGTCTACAACCGCCCCTAAAAATCCTTTTTGATGTAGTGTGGGTCGCTAGTTTGATCGGGGAATGCTTACTATAATGACTTACGTGATGAACGATATAAGCATACCTAGCTGTTTAGATTTAGAGAACACGTCACCACGGACTGTGATGTGCGCGGTGCGTGTGCTTGCATCGTACAGGAAGTGACGTGTGATTATATATATGGTAAATAAAGATTTTGGAAAAGAAACCCTGTGACTGTGATGGTGCGTGGTATCCTGGCCGTGGACATATATAATGCACGTGACATGCATGGCGGCGTGCGAATTGTGGTGCATGTGCGCATGGAGTCCTTGCACGTGCTCATATGGATGGCCAGGCCAAGTGACCAAAGACATCGCCGTCGTCCTAGTTTTCCAATGCTTTATTCACACATGCAGACAATATAGGCCGAATGAGCGGCCCAGCACAGCACTATGCTTGGGCCGAACTCGTTAACAATGATACCAAGCCGTGTCAAATAGGATCGTGCCTCATGCCGCCCATTGGGCCAGCCCGTTTGGGACCATGGCATAAATCTCTGCACCGACTACGCCTGCCCCCTGCGATTATGGAAGATAGTCATAGGAAGGCCACTATACAGCCATGCATTGGCAAAACTTCTTTTAATTAACTTCCAATGCACCCTAATAATGATCCAACAGTGAGCGAGTAATTTAACCACGCCGATATGGAAGATAGTAACAGAAGAAGGCAACCGCTGCCATGGATTTGGAAGGACTCGAAGGAGCCTTCCAGTTCCAGATCACCAGATGCTTGTTTTTTAGGTAGGCAAGCAGGCATCTTGGAGGGGACGCCGCCGTGATCGATCACTGCCTGTATATATAAGAGATGCCGCCGCGCCACGCTAAACTAAAACCCAAAACTCCGTCGTGCCTAGCATTCGCCGGCCGCCATGCAGCTGATCCAGTTCCTCGCGGCGTGGCTGTTCCCCGGCGCCCAGTGCTTTGCAGTGGACATGGCCAACGCCGACTCCTCTGAGCTCGACCGCGCGTCGTCCTCGCCGTCGTTCAGCGCCAATGCGGCCGGATCGGGCTCCTCCCTCTCCTCCCCGTCCTCGACGTCGTCGAGCGACGGCCACCGTGGCTTCTTTAAGTCCCGGTCACGGCAGGAGAGCCCCTTCACGACGCCGCTGTGCTTCGGCGCCAGCGGCGGCGGGGGCGGGAGGAGGCTGCTGCTGCGGAGCTCCCGCGCGCGAGCGCCCTCGAAGCAGCCGCAGGAGCAGGAGGATGCGGTGACCATGGCGCCCAAGGTCAAGGGAGACGTGGTCGGGAGGTACCTGCGCAAGATTTCGAGGAGGCTGAGGAAGGCTAGGAGCGACGGTAAGGGGGCGCCGTCATCGATGGCCGCCGTTGATGACACGGCCCGCGAGAGGGCCGAGTCCGTGGCCCGCGCCTTCTCGTACTGCAAGGACACGCTCCGGCGCGGCAAGTCGCGGTCGCCGTCCCCCCCCCCCCCCGCCCGCCAACTCCCTCGCCTAGCCTTGACCAGTGGCTCCACGACAGACAGGAGGAGATCATCGCGAACGCCGCCGAGCATCACTGCGATGAGTGCAGTGACCCACGGCCCTCACCGCCGCGTCCTCGCCGGGCCGCCAGATGGCCCCTCGGGATGCAGACGATGGCGAAGCGATTTAAGGAGTCGCCGTGCCCGTGCCCGTGCCCGTGCCCGTCCTCGCCAAGCCGGGACAGTTTGCTCGCCGCGTGCGCCGTCGCGCACGGCGAGGAGTCACCGCAACCGCATCACGGCCACGGTAGGTTGTCTCTGCTAGCCACCCGGCATCCCATGCAATGCAACCCTGATGCAGTGGCAAAGTCTATCGTCTAATGCGTTGGCTCTCCATGCATTCGTGCAGGTTGCCGTGGTGAATCGTCGATGAGCAGCTTGGACGAGATGGAGTTTTTGAAGACATTCGATGGGGACGAGGAGATGATCAATCACCATTTCATCACTGTGGAGATCTGAAGAAGCGGCTCTCAAGTGTTCAGCAAGCAGACTCCGCCGGATATGAAAACGAAGCGATTATATATGAAAAGAAAATTCGTGACAGCTTAGTATTACCAACACTGAACGTATTCCTGCTTCCAGGAGCTATAGAATTAATCATCCTAGGCTCTGTTTGGCAAAGTTCTAGCTCTAGGTAATCGGTGGATTTCTTTTAGAGCTTGTAACCTGTAGCTCTAGGAAATCGTGGATCTAAAGCTACATGTATGTTAAGTGCATTCATATGACTCATTTCGTTTATATTTTAGTTTATAAAAATATATAAACTACTTTAGTTTAATCTACAATCTACAAGTCCAGCATAGATTTCAGAGCTAGAGTTGTGCCAAAAAGGCCCTTATTAAGTTGTTTTTCCATCAATCTAACAAAGCCTAAGGATACTAGAGCTGGTCTAGATCCAAAATTTCTTGGAGCTATGGCACACTGAAGATATTTATTAAGCAATTTTGATTAAATTTGATTAAACACTTACTTTATTCTATCTGATTAACATCAAATCATGCATGGACTTTTGGGTGGAGGAATGCCAAATTAACTCGGCCTCAATATAGCAAGCATTTGATGTCACTATACTGTAGGTTATTAATTAATACTTTTATATTAACAAAAACTTTGAAGACAATTTTTCTAGTTATTGGAGTATATTTAAATCCATTTATTGCACAATGTTTTTATTGAAGCACTGCATAATCCATAGGTCCTGTGTCCAGCTCAAGCTTCTTGCTCCTTAAGCATTTCATTCCTCGAATTGAAGGTGCCACACAACTGTCGACTAATAAATCCCTACCCTCACCAAATGCAACCTCGTATCCTAAGGGCATGGAGCTAACTTTTTCATAGAATGCCATATCATCCACGGACCTATGGTTTCCCCTAAGTACGTGGGTCCTACAACACAACAACAATATGAACTTGTTTGGCATTGTTTTCCCTCAAGTGCTCTTCAGGAGAAGTCTGAGCACTTGTGGAGGCGCCACAAATTGCAACCCCTCCTCCAGACCGAAAAATAGTTCCAGTTTCTCTACTGTTCAACAAAAAATGACTCCTCCTAAAGCGTTTTATGGCTCCTCCACAGTTGTTGGAGTCGGAGGTAGACTCATACCAGACAGGCCCTAAAAGAAAACAAATTGCACCGATCATCCTCGACTGGTTCCTCAGTCTATTCTCTATGCGTTGATGGTGACAACATAGAGAGCATGGAAGCATTTTAAATAGCGGCGCTATTCCAACAGTGACAATTTAATTAGTGATATATTTCCTACTTATCAGTTATAATTTGCTACTAATTTGGTATTTTGGACAATTAAACTTTCATGAATCATGTTGTAATGTCATATTGGTATTTGGTAATGTCACCTAGACTTGTTCAGGAGGTACAGTAGTGTCCACTGGATATGAAAAAGGAAATTCATTTCAGCTTGAGTTGTTTTTCCATCAATCAATCTAGCAAAGGCCTATAGATTCTAGAGGTTGGAGCTGGAGCTGTGGGCTGTGACACACGGAAGATATGTTTAGTTAAGCATTTCTATTAATTTTGATTAAACACATACTTTATTCTATCTGATTAACATGAAATCATGCTTGGATGCAGGGGTGAAGGTATGCAAACTTGTCCTTAATATAGCAAAGCATTTGATGTCACTCCGCTGTAGGTTATTAATTTATACTTTTTATAGTAGACAAAGTTTTTAGGACAATTTCTCTAGTTATTATATTCAAATTCATTTGTTGCACAACGTTTATTCAAGCATTGCATAATTCATGTCATGTGTACAACCACTACTGGAAACCCATCCTTTGCCGAGGGCTTCGGGGTTTGCCGAGGGCTAGATCTCGGGTGCTCGGCAAAGGCTCTATTTGTCGAGGGCCAGCCCCAGGAGCCCTCGGCAAAGATAGGCCCTCGGCAAAAAACAGCCCTCGACAAATTGGCCCTCGGCAAATATGGCCGGATGGGTCACGGCGATTACATGTGGAGATGTCTGGGTTTTAGGCATCCGACGTCACAACTTGCTCGAAACCTTCTCAATTTTTACCACAGCCTACACATGCGATAACATGATACCTCGACAAGTTTCGTGATTTTCGGACTTCGTATGGATTTTATATAATTTAAAAACACTTTTCTGACAAGTTCCTCGTCATGTTACGTGAAGAAGATGCCCGAAATTTGATGCGAGTTCGTGGATAGGGACTCAACATACACCAAATACCATGAATAACATTTTTCGAATCACTAAATTGCATTATTCCATCCAACTGCAGTTCAAATTTGAAATATTCGAAAAAATCAACGAAAAGAAATAAATTAGGGAAATATATCAAAAAAAAGTCAAAATTGGCCCAAATTTTAAAATTGAGTTTTAAATAATGTATTATAGCACCACAAAAAAACTGGGTTTAAAAAACAAAAAAAAAAACTTTGCCGAGGGCCTAGCCTGGCCCTCAGCAAAGGGGATCTTTACCGAGGGCCTGGCCAATTGCCCTCGGCAAAGAAAATTTAAAAAAAATAAAAAATCTTTGCCGAGGGCCCTGGATCTGACCCCTCGGCAAAGGGCCCAACCCTAAATCGGCCAGCGGCCTGGCCCAAAATCCCCGCCCACATTTCATACGCCGCCGCCGCTGCTCGCCCAGCCGCCGCCCCGTGCCCCGCCGCCGCTGTGCGCCCTGCCGCCCCGCCAACGCCGCCCTACCACCCCAGAGCCGCCCTGGGGGCGCGCCCTGCCTCCCCTCCCCGTCTCGGTCGAGCAAGGGGAGCTCGGCCGCCCCGGCCAGCCCTCCGGCGGCCCCCACGCCGGCCTCCCTACCCCAACACCAGCCCCCAGGCCACCCCCCGTCGCTGGCTGCTGTTGAAGGGGAGGAGGCAGAGGGTGAAGTAGGAGGAAGAAGAGAAGGAGAAGAGGAGAAGGAGGAAGGGGAAGAGAAGGAGAAGAAGGAGGAAGGGGAAGGAGAGGAGGAGGAGAAGAAGGGGAAGAAGGAGAGGAGGAGGAGAAAGAGAAGAAGGGAAGAGGAGAAGCGGAGAAGAGAGAAGGGAAGAGGGGGAGAGGAGTACTCCGACGCCGCTTGACCTCGCCGGAGAAGAAAGTGACCCCCGCACCGCGACGCCCGACTCCACCGCAACCCTAGGTAAAACTCTCGTTGTCGGCCTTCGTGCCGTAAATTGATATGAGGGCCTTCGTGCCGTTGTGGTTGTCGGCCTTCGTGCCGTTGTGAATGTTGGCCATCCTGCCGTTTTTTTGCAGGTTTTGGAAACCTCCCCGTGCAGGGGAGGTGCTGCCAAAATTTTGAACAAACAATAACCTATTGCCTTTTTATGCAGGAGAAGAGCACGTTGGAGGGGACCCAGAGGACCCCGATCGTCTTCGTCGGCGTCGCGGTTCTGCCTGCACTACGTCGCCTCGCCACTGCGTCGACTCGCCACTGCCTCGCTAGCCTGACTTCACCGACACCCTAGGTATAAATAACCTCTTTTTCCACATGTCTGTCGTAGCCCACACGTAATCCAGTTAGGCATCTTCCATCCGAAAGAGATACGGTCGTAGGTATGCGGATCTTTGCATATCTGCGACCATATCTGTTTTGGATTGTCCACATTTTTTGGACAGCCCGTGGATGCGTAGATGGGTTAGTTTCCATGGTCCGCTTCGGTCCGAGACGGAGTTTCGGCATCACCTCCTTGTTGTTCTCTGGATACACACTCTCCCTTGCAGGACGTGTATCGAGAGAACAGCGAGGAGGTGCTACCAAAATTTTGTCTCAGAGAGGAGCGAAGCCTAGAAACTGACCTTATCTACGCATCCGTGGGTGGGATTAGGACCTATCCTCACCTATTAGACATTAGGAACACCGCGTAGATGCAATTGATGGTCACAATACTCTGTGATGTAAATGTTAAAGGATAGAGGACCGTCAGTGGATGTACACGAGCTGGAGAAGTAGGAGTGACTACGACTATGAATGGGTGAAGAGGACAGATCATTTCTTGAAACATGCATTTGGCCCAGGAGCAGGAGGACATTCTCTAGTTTGGTGTCCCTGCAGCAAATGTGACAACAGGAGAAAGTTAGACAAGAAGACCATGGGTAGACATCTTGTGTTCAATGGTTATACGCCTGGCTACCAGCAGTGGATCTACCATGGTGAAGCAGATCATATAAGAGCAGAGGTGGTGAGAGCACGCCTCGAGGCTTTTGATGATGATGCTGGGGTAGCAGACATGCTAGATGACGCCCACCAAGCTCACTTCACGGAACAACATGAGAAGGAGGAGATGGAGGAATCCGCAAAGGACTTCTACAAAATGTTGCACTCGGCACAGAAACCCCTTCACGAGTGTACAACGATTTCTTAGCTGGATGCGGTTGGACACGTAATGGGGTTGAAGGACGAGTTAAACCTGAGTCGAGAAGGCTTCGATAAGATGTTGGCCGTGTTTGGCACCATGCTACCGGAGAAGCACACTTTGCCGATGAACTTGTACAAGGCAGAGAAACTCCTTCGTATGCTTAAGATGTCGTATGACAAGATACATGTTTGTCTGAAGGGGTGCATCCTATTTAGGAAAGAACACAAGGATGCAAATTACTGTCCAAAGTGTAAATCCTCCAGGTACCTGGAGGTAGACTCTGGTGATGGTCAGAAAAGCAGCTTCCGATCCCCGCGAGAGTGCTACGGCACCTTCCTTTCCTGCCAAGGATCCAATGGCTATTCATGATCGAGGAATCCGTCTGATGCTGAAGCATGGACGTACTTCAATGACAAACATCGTGACAAAGCAGCTGAGGCCCATAATGTACGTGTCATGCTGGCAACAGATGGGTTCAATCCTTATGGAATGATGGCTGCCCCATACACATGCTGGCCCGTTTTTGTTATCCCCCTCAATCTCCCTCCTGGCATCTCCTTTCAACGGCATAACGTATTCTTGTCGTTGATAATTCCTGGACACACGGGGAGTAATATGGGTGTGTTCATGGAGCCTGTGATTGATGAATTGATCCACGCTTGGGAGAAGGGGGTATGGACATATGACCGAGCTACAAAGATAAGCTTCAAAATGCATGTTTGGTACCACTACTCCCTGCATGACTTCCTGGCGTATGGGTTATTTGCCGCCTGGTGTGTTCACAAGAAGTTCCCATGCCCAATATGCAAGGAAGCTGTGAGGTTCATTTGGTTGAAGAAGGGTGGCAAGTATTCATCGTTCGACCAGCATCGTCAGTTCCTCCCTCTAGACCATGAATTCAGAGAAGACATCAAGAGCTTTACAAAAGGTGTCAAAGTGACAGACCCTAAACCGCACTTGAGGACTGGTGCCGAGGTTCGTGCTTAGATAGATGCTCTCGTGCCCAATGAAGAAGGTGGTTTTGTGGGATATGGTGAGGAACATATGTGGACTCATAAGTCCAGCTTGACGAGGCTCCCCTATTTCGATGACCTTCTTCTGCCACATAATATTGATGTAATGCACACTGAAAATAATATCGCCGAGGCACTTTGGGGAACTCTCATGGACACTGACAAGTCTAAGGACAACGTTAAGGCTAGAGTGGACCTAGCAACGTTGTGCGATAGACCGAATCAAGCGATGCAGCCTCCTAGTGGCCGAAACAAGAACTGGAAAAGGCCTAAGGTCAATTTCGTCTTGCAAATCGATCAAAGGAGGGAAGTACTAAAATGGATCTAGACGTTAATGTTCCCAGATGGATATGCAGCAAATCTTAGCAGGGGAGTGAACTTAGGCACTTTGCGAGTCAACGGGATGAAGAGTCATGACTACCACATATGGATTGAGCATGGCTTCTTTCGGCGATGGTCCGAGGCTATGTCCCTGAGCATGTTTGGCTAGTGCTGGCAGAGTTGAGCTTTTTCTTCCGCTAGCTTTGTGCTAAGGAGATATCTCAGACCGTCGCTCAGGACTTAGAAAAAGCGGCACCTGTGTTGCTCTGTAAGCTAGAGAAGATCTTTCCACCCGGCTTCTTCTTGCCGATGCAGCATCTGATTGTGCACCTCCTGTCTGAGGCATGTTTGGGGGGGCCCGTGTAGGCCCATTGGTGCTATCCAATCGAGAGATGTCTAAGGACTCTTCGCAAAAATGTACAAATAAAGCCAGAATTGAGGCTTCCATTGCAGAGGCATGCCTTCGGGAGGAGGTGGCAAACTTCACAATGCAATACTACAAGCCAAACCTTCCTAGCAATCATAATCCACTCCCTCGTTACAATGCTGGCGAAAATGAATCGACCCTTAGCCTTTTCCAAGGCCAACTCAGCAGTGCAAGTGGATCAACCCCAAAGCTATTGGGAAATGAAGAGTGGCGCAGTATCATGCTATATGTGTTGAATAACCTTACCGAGGTGCAGCCGTTCATCAAGTAAGTTCGCAACAAACTTGTTTCAATATGTCGTCACTATTCTGCATCCAACCCCATTGATTCTCGTTCGGACAGGGAATTTGTTCGTGAATTCTAGCATCAATTAAGGGATCCTACCTCGCATGAACAAGACACCCTTGTTTCATGGGGTGCGGGAGCGGGGAGGCCTGATTTCATTTCTTAGTTCAAACAAAAGGTAATGTCTAATTTAGCTCGTACGTTCGATCGTCCAAGGTGATCGTACGTTTGATTAATATAACGATCTGTCATGCTTCACCTTGCAGGTCCAGACCAGTTCGTCCATGAGTGACGAGTTGAAACAGGTTGCAAATGGCTATGACATTAGGGTGAAGTCATTTACCAGCTATGACATGAACGGATATCGCTTCCACACAACAAGTTACGAGCAGATTCAGCCCAAACGAAAAACCACAAATAGCGGAGTTTGTACGCCCGACACTGATGGCCTCGACTATCATGGTAGAGTTGAGGAAATCTATGAACTCTCATTTCATGGAGACAAACCTCTTAAACCTATCATGTTCAAATGCCACTGGTTTAATCCTCGATCAACGAGACGAACCCCTCATCTTGGGCTAGTTGAGATTTGAGAAGATTCCATCTATCCTAGAAAAGATGTCTACATTGTGGCTCAATAGGCCGTGCAGGTGTATTATACTCGATACGCCAACCAAGACAAAGAGGATCTTAAGGGTTAGGCTATTGTGCACCAGGTATCTCCACATGGTAAACGACCTACCCCAAACGATGATGATTACAACTTCAACGCAAACACATATGATGGACAGTTCTATCAAGAAGATGGGCTACCAGGCACGTTTGAGATAGTCTTACCCAAAGCAATCGAAATGGAAGTAGACAACGAAATGGTTGATGGCGAGGTCGATGGAGATGTGGTGGTAAATGCCAAGGACATAGCAATGCTTGAGCGATTACTTCTAGGCAATGAGTACGATGACAACATAGAACCTTCGGATAGTGTTGCCCATTTGGACAATTTTGACAGTGATGATGAGACCTATGATCCCAATCATGAAGATTATTCCTAATACATGTAATACTATGTTTTTTTAATTTGTGTTTTGTTTATATATTTTGAATCTATTTCTAATATATGTACTAATTAGTCTTGTTCATTCTTTGTGATTGCAGGTGATTGAACAAAGATGGTGAGCAGACGTCCACGCCATGACACGCCCTTGGTTTGTAGGAGAGACCACCCTCTCCTTCGAGGTGAGGGGTCGTCGTCTAGGGCAGCATCCACAGGAGGTGACGAGAGAAGGACCAGGGGCAGCAGCCGCATGAGGCAGCGGTCTCCTCCCTCGCCACGTGATGAGGTGCTGGAGGAGGAGCACGTGATGGCCATGGCCACGTCCTCGTCGGAGGACGAGAGGGGTCAGCAGATGGGCAAGGGAGGCGAGGCGCTCGAGGGCGAGGGAGGTAAGGGGCTCAAGGGCGAGGGAGGGGGTATCGCTACCCAGACTCCCTATGAGCGAGGTCCCATGAGCCTCCCTCCGGTTCCGCTTCCTCACAACCACCCAGTGATTCGGCCTATGGCAAAGAGGTAAGTAACTATAGATGTTATCACAACTACTTCATAAGATATGTTGGAAATCATAAGAGAAACTGATAAATTTTCTTAATCACTTGTGCAGGGCCTGGTTGGTTTTGTCAGGTACTCCAGCACGCACCCCTGTGAGCATCCTTGGTGTTTTGTGTAGGAAATGGTACCCCGACATTGTGCAACTATCCGAAGAGCCGGTGGTGCGGGAGCCGGCCTCCAACTGGGACAGGTACGCGCTGGTCACGGATGACACTTACCGCAACAAGTAGGAGCGGGTATTAGCAGAGTTTTGGGTAAGTTTCTCTTGCACAATATTGCTTAATACATCTCATTCATTGGTTAAATGTTTTATTGAAATAATGAATGGATACATCGGTTTTGTATGTAGAAATTTTTCAAGGCCGAAGAAGGACCTGAGGCCCAGGCGGATCGGGCGGCTGCCGCAGCTTGTAGGAAGTACGTCACCGAGATGCACCACCATGGGCACGTCCAAGCCCACATAGACTACTACAGGTCGGTACTTAAGCAGTCCCTCCCCAAGCCTCAAGCAAGACTGATTATGCTGACCTGGGACCAGTACCTTGAGGTAAGCGAATAACATTCATAATGATTCATTTTGATATTAAGTAGGTTCAATTTCATCTTCTTATATGTCAAATACTTGATGACTTGTAGGTGATTCCTTGGTGATGCCGATCGTATCCCGAGTGCTGGGCCATGATCGTGGACAAGTGGTTATCACAGGACTTTGTTGACACGCACAAGAGGCAGCGGGAACAACGTCTGATGAGGCAAGGTCCAACTCACCATCAAGGCAGCCGCAGCCTCCCCAGATACAAACAAGCATACGTAAGTGATTTCTTTCATTTGTTTTGATGCTCAATTCTGCTTGATTTCTCACCATCTTCCCATCTTTCTCGCAGGAGGCTACGCACCTGGGTAAGGAGGTCTCAGAGTTCTCTGCGTGGGCTATGTCCCACATGGGCAGGGCGTCGTCCTCTGTCTCCTTCGACCTGGCTGCCCCGCCCTAGGTGTACTCCGACCCGAACGTGTACACTAAAGTCCAAGAGTATACGTCCTCGGTAAGGGAGATCTATGGGGAATATTACAATGTGTGCACTGAGCCCATTGATGCAGAGACGATCATGAGGCTCGGAGGAGGCAAGAAGCACGGGCGGCTGTGGATTGCAGACGGTGCCATCGACTCCAGCACTGTTCCCTCCCTCAACGTTATCCGAGCATGGAGCACGAGCTCTAGCCAGCCCATACGCACACAGCCTTCTCCAGCACTGCAACAGGTCCATGCACTCCAGGTAATTCCTGTTTTACTCGTTGTACGTTGATATTTACACACCTAAATTAGATTTGCATTACTGATACATTGGAGCAAAATATTGCAGACCGAGCTGCAAGAAACAAAAAGGCAAAGTCAAGAGCAGAACGCAGAACTGACCGCACAGCTACAGGCCCAGCAGGTCGCGTTCGAGGCCGCGTAGAAGCAGATAGCGGAGATGATGGTGATCATGCAAAGTCTTGGGCAAGCATCGCGTGTACCTGTGCAGTTTTCAGCTCCTCCACCTCCTACTTCTGCAGCTACTCCTGTAAGTATGAAAGTTCACTTTTCGGTTGTGCTTTGCATGTATGTCGGCCTTCGTGCCATTGTGGATGTTGGCGTTCGTGCCGTTGTGGATGTCGGCGTTCATGCCGTTGTGGATGTCGGCGTTCGTGCCATTGTTTCTTGTAGGTTTTGGAAACCTCCCCGTGCAGGGGAGGTGCTGCCGAAATTTTCAATTGAGTCTAATCTTTTTGTATTCCTAGATTACTAGATGCAATCTCTAAGTTCCAAAACTGTTTTCCTGGATTACTCACACATGCAATCTCTGCTCCTTTGTGTAGCCTTCGTCCGCGGATTCCAATCATCCCAGTAGTGCGTCACCGGGTGATCCCGCCTTTCCTTCACCACCGTCTCATAGGCTACCTTGATGAGGACTAGTGCTAGGTGATGTGGTTGGACTTTATTGTAATATTTGTGGTTTATGGTTCTGACTTGTGCTTGGATTTCATGAACTTGTCGTAATAAACATGTGAATGATGATGAACATGTGACTTGTCATTGTAATATATTGTGATTTGTGGTTCACAATTATGGTTGTGATATATTGTGAGAAAATGGGTTATGTGTGATATATATATGTGATGGTTGATATATATATATGTATATATATGAAATGCTTGTGTCGATGGAATGCAAAAAACAAAAAAAAAATTAAATTTCTGCCTCTTTGCCGAGGGCAATGACCAAGGCCTTCGGCAAAGAAGGGTCCTTTGCCGAGGGCCGTCCCATTGCCCTCGGCAAAGATTCATTGGAAAAATTATGGAACATTTCTTTGTCGAGAGCCATGGTTGGAGGCCCTCGACAAAGATTTTTTTTAAAAAAATTAAAATTTCTTTACCGAGGGCCTGCGGGGAAGCCCTCGGCAAAGATTTTTCAAAAAAAAAGAATAATTCTTTGCCGAGGGCCGTCCCATTACCCTCGGCAAAGATTTTTTGGAAAAATTCTGCAACATTTCTTTGCCGAGGGTCATGGTTGGAGGCCCTCGGCAAAGATTTTTCAAAAAAAAAAGAATAATTCTTTGCCGAGGGCCCCCGGAAACGGCCCTCGGCAAAGATTCCGTCCCAGGCGCCGGCGCCGTGACGGCTGGTTTTCTTTGCCGAGTGCCGGTCCAACCCTCGGCAAAGGCTTTGTCGAGTGCCTGATAAAGGGCCCTCGGCAAAGACCCTCTTCGCTGACTCAAAATTCCCCGAGAGCTCTTTGCCGAGGGCCATCCTCGGCAAAGCCTTTGCCGAGGGTTAATGGGCCTTTGCCGAGGGCCTCAGGCCCTCGGCAAAGAGGCCATCTCCAGTAGTGAACTCAAGCTTTTTGCTCCTTAACATTTCATTCCTGGAATCACTTTGACTCCTCTGCACTGTTTTGTCGTGTTTGGGGAAGAAGAGCACAATCAAGGTGCCACACGACCAATAGCCTCGATCCCTACCCAACCTACGTATCCTAAGAGCAACTCTAGCACGAGATCTTGGCGGTGTTTGATGACCGGCAACTCGCCACGGAGTTACCCGGGACGATGGTTGGTGGGCTTCGACGTACGCGGAACTCGACGGTGAAAGCAAAGAGATAAACGATTTATACTGGTTCGGGCCCTCGTGATCGAGTAATAGCCTTTAAGTCCAGTCGGCGTGTATCCTTTTACGTTGGATTGATTGGTATGATTATCTGTCATGGTCTGTCGATTTTGGGAGCCTTGTCCTCCTTTATATATTCCAGGAGACAAGTCTCCTAGTCGGTTACAATGTAAGAGTCCTAATAGGATTACAGGGTGGCAATGTTACTAGAATTACATGTGGAAAATTTCTAGTCGGACTAGATCTTCTTCCTTCCTTGCGGGGTACCCGGAGACTATGTCCCACAAGCCCCCGAGCACTGTATGGTTGATCTTGGAAGCTTTCTTGTTCCTTCAGGTCTTGCCGAGTATAAACAAGCTTTGTCCGAGTGATTTCTTGAGAGAAACCATGAAGTGCTCTTGAGATCTTCGAGTGGTGTGGACTTTCCGGAAAAGTGCACTCACTGAGTGTAGCCCCCCCCCCCGAGCCTCTTGCTGTTTGGAACAAAGAGTTGGAGGGTCTTGTATGTAATTCCTTGTCAATGAAATTTGAATGCATCCTCTGAGAATATGTATCCCACAACCCCTGAGCCTACAATCCGACTACTCGGTAGTCGATCTTGTAGACGTCCTCAAGGGTGCAGCCGAGTAACCCCCCAAAGACAATGATCAATGATCGCTTGTCGCCGAGTGGTTGGAATCTTGTAAACTTGGCCTTCCATCCTTGGTCCGAGCCCCCGAGAGTCATTGGAGTGAAGCCGAGTAAACTGTGACAATGGCGGAGCACCCGAGCTTAGTGGCGTGGTATCCGAGTAGATGGATGAGCATATACATGTACGCCTGTAGTAAGAGCATGTATGTATGTACGATTTAAGTCTCTAGCTTGCTAGCTTGAAGTCATCTTGGAAGTTGAATGAAGTGATGAATACGTGCATGTAGCTTGTGTGGATCTGATAATGAAGTTTTGCATGTCGCTGTACGCCTTCCTTCGTGTTGCTGGTTGACGGCTCGACCGGCTTACTTGAGGGCTGGATGTGTACTCCGTATATGCATGCAAGCTGAAGTATCATGAATATCCATATAATTAGCCTGTACGTGTACGGGCTCTATGTTGCTTCTTGGCCGGTGGAGCACCATGATTCGCAGAGTATCATCGCGAGCTCGTCGCAAGACCTCTCGATGTCTAGTGTTGTGCCCTCCGTCCTGGAGGTTCAGAGTGGCCGTCGGGGCTTTGGATTGAAACAGCTTGCCTGTAGGAGCCATTATACGTGCATGAATGCATGCAAATCCTGCTAGCTTGCACGGCTTCTTAGCATGTACGGCTTACTCCTTGAAATTGCTATTGGCTTGCAGTTTGGATATCTTTGCTGCTCGGCTCGCTCGGGACGGAGACGGCTCGCTTCCGGCTTGCTTAACGGCTCGCGATTAGCAAAGGCATAGGAGCGGTAAGAACAGCCGTCCTTGCTGCCAGCCAGAGTACTCGTCACGCCGTCGTTCTTTGCCGAGTGCTTGCATGTCTCCATGACCGGTGCATGCTCTTTTAATTTGCTTGCTTGTGAGCAACAGAAGCACACATAAGCATGTACGTGCATGCTCATATTTGCGATCATCTTGCTGACGTAATAATAGATCTTTATCTCCGTGTCACATGCTGGCCTGAAGCTGATGCGGAGCGCCGATCGTCATGGCCGTGTAGTCCTCCGCATCCTGATTGACTTAGGACGAGTTGAATTTTGGTGACCGCATCCTGATTTACTTAGGGCGAGTCAGATTGTAAGTGTGTTATTGAACACTTTGAGGGATGGATGTAGTTGATCAGACGTCTCGACCGACTTTAGAGTCGTGAAAGATGATTCTGTCCGAGTGCGTGTATCAGCACTGTAGATAAGGGACTTGATGACCGCTTCTCTGTTGGCATCCGTGCCGAGAGGGACAATGAAGAGATAGCTTCCACCTTTGCTTATCAGTTAAACCTGTCGTTGACCTGTAGACAATGTAAGACTGTGTTGAATCGTGAATGAATTCTGTTAGTCTATTAGTAAGCCGAGTACATCAACGGGTTGGCCTGTAATATATCTTTTTGTTTATAAAAAGTTGTTTTAGACTGTTAATCTGTGGGTAAGATTGTAGTCTACATGTATTGGGCTTGTATTGTCTTGTATAGTCCTTTGAAAAGGCGCGTAAGACGGATTAGCCGAGTAAAAGTAGTCAACGTAGTCATTATGATGAAAATCATGTTAGACCCTTCCGTCGACGTTAACTGCGTGATAGCACTTGTTCAAGGGGCCTTTGTAACGATTGTTCACTGTTAGGATCCCGCCCCATAGCGAACGAATCAGGTACCTTACTTCCAGGAATCATCCTACTCAGGACAACATGTGATAGCTAGACTAAATGTCGGTAATTAGCGCACACCGGCCATAGAGATGTAAGCCATCTAAGTAGTCGGCGTATCTCATAGAAAGGCAATATAGCCAAATACATAGCGTATGCGGTGTAAGACCACGTTCGGGTGACGTCATCATAGTTAGAGATGCGTACTGGATGCGTGGTGAGCCAGCCTATCTCGAATAAATGAGGGCGTAGTAGCATGACTGCCCATCAAAGGTGTAAACAACATGCGATTGTGTACCTTGTTATTAGTCATAGAGATGTGTGGCAGCATGGAGGCTGGCCTATTTCTATAGCAGACATAGGGTAGCAGCGTGGCTACCCATCGAAGGCGTGAACAATGCTGGGTTGTGCGCCTTGTTGTAGGTCGTAGAGATGAGTGGCAGCGTAGTTGCCGGCCTATCCCTGTAGTGGACATAGGGTAGCAGCGTGGCTACCCATCGAAGGCGTGAACAACACTGGGTTGTGCGCCTTGTTGTACAAAGGAGAGGCCGGAGCCATTGCATGCCGACGGCCGTGTATGCTGACAACGATGGCCAGAGCCAATGACGACGAGAGCCGGAGCCATTGCATGTTGACGGTGATGCCCGCCATGTATGCTATTGATGAGGGCCAAAGCCAATGCATGCTGACGGTGATGACCACCGTGTATGCTGTCGATGAGGGCTGGAGCCATTGTATGGCGACGGTGATGACCGCTGTAGATGCTGATGACGAGGCCCAAAGCCATTCACTACAGCAGACGCGTGCTTTGCCGAGTGCAATTGCACTTGGCAAAGAAGGCTTTGCACTCAGCAAAGCCTTTGCCGAGTGCTGCACTCGACAAAGAGCTGTCGGCATATCCCCTCACGGCAAAGGTTTCTTTGCCAAGTGCCGCATGTCGGGCACTCGGCAAAGGATTTCCCGAGTGCCACGACGGCACTCGGCAAAGAAAAGCCGCCGTGATGGCCAGGTCACAGTGATGGCCCCTTTGCCGAGTGCCACGTGTCGGCACTCGGCAAAGAAATGTATTTTTTTAAATGCTTTGCCGAGTGCCTGCATCTGGCACTCGACAAAGCTTGTTTTCTTTTTTTTTGGATTTTCTTTGCCGAGTGCTGTAGGTAGGCACTCGGCAAAGCAGTTTTTTTTAATTTTCTTTGCCGAGTGCCTTGAGCATGGCACTCGGCAAAGCTGGGAAGCTTAGTGTCCTAGATTCCCAGCTTTGCCGAGTGTCATGGTCATGACACTCGGCAAAGAAGTGAAAAAATTCAATTTTTTTAGTTTTTAGTCTTCCATCGTTGCAAAAAAGATATACATCATATATATATATATATATATATATATATATATATATATATATATATATATATATATATATATATATATATATAACACAACTATATATCACACAAATATATATATAATACAAATGTATATCACAATCCACCACAAACACAAACATAGCATACAAGTATCACAATCTCGACTCCCAAGTCCAAAGTCCAAACACACAAGCATAGTTCACAAAGTTCACAAGTGTATTATATCACAATGGCTGCCATTTGAAGCTCACGGCGACGGTCCGGGTTGGGATGGCCCAAAGTGCGATCCCGGTGACCCTCCGAGGTAGTTCGACGCCGCCCCCAATTGATGTTGCACAAAATAGAAGAGATTGCACGTGAGCGACAAGAGAAGAGATAAATATGCAAGATAAATATCTGCCACTACCACCACCACCACCACATCACCGCCATCACCACCACCACCACCACCACACCACCACCACCACCACATCACCATCATGACCACCACCACCACCACACCACCACCACCACCATGAGCACCACAACACCGTGACCACCAACACCAACACCACACCACCACCACCACCACTAGGTTTCTCTAGGTTTCACTAGGTTTCTCTAAGTTTCAGCATAGAAAGTAAAACTTCGTACTTATACTCATTGGGGTAGAATCAGGATGTTGTGGAGGTGGATCTGGAGCAAGCAGCGTCTGTGGGATCGCCCAACCTTGTTGCTGGCCAATTTGCTGCATGAACTTGATCATCTCGGCCATCTGCCGCTGATCTTGCTCCCGCTGGGCCTCCAAAGCCTGTAGCCTTTGCCGCTCGACCTCCTGCTCGGCCTGTAGTTCCTGCACCTGGGCCTACAGCATTTGACCCCAATGTTTCAATAATGCATAGGTAAGGTATGTAAAAGTCAAAGAACGACGAATGAAATAGGAATGCTTACATGGAGTGCAGACACCGTGGTCGGCTGTAGGCGTATGGGCACGCTTGAGCTCGTGCTCGATGCTCGGAGCAGGTGGAGAGGAGGAGTAGAGGCCGTGTCGAGGACGCCGTCACCAATCCAAAACTGCCCATGCTTCTTGCCTTGCCCCACCCTCATCATGAGTTGAGGATCAAGGGGCTCCTCGGTTCTCGGATCGTAGCCCGACCCATGGACTGACCTTGCCGCCTCCGTGTACGAAGAGAGGCGGGTGTGGACACTGGAGTTGGTGTACGCCTCAACTAGGGCATCTGGGTCGTACTCGATGTCGGCCGTCGCCTTACCCATGTGAGCCAGAGCATATGCCTTGAGTTGACCAACTGGCTAGCCACCGTGTGCATCCAACTACGAGAAAGACAACAACATGTGGTTAGAAATGATGCAGAATTGAGCGCGGCTAGATTAGAGCAATGGCGGAGACTTACATATGCCTTTGCATATTTGCTAAGGCTGCGGCTGCCCTGATGGTGAGGTACACCTAGCATCTGCAAACACCTGTCGCAGGCCTCCTCGTGCTTCTTCTACCAGTCCCCGTCCAACCAGGTGTCCACAATATATTCCTAGCAATCGGGGTGGGTGGCGCACCAGCTTGGAATCGCCTACAGGACATCAAGTAGATGACATATCAGAAGATCAAATTAGGCATACTTAATCTCAAAAGAAATGAATATTCATGTTTTGTATTTACCTGTATGTACTGCTCCCTTGTCAGCGTCATCCGTCTTGCCTCCTCTTTGTTGACACGCCTAAGTAGGAACTTGGCGTTGTAGTCTATGTGGGCCTGGATGCGGGACTCGTAGTGCAAGTCCGTGACACGCCTTTTACAGGAAGTGTAAGCCACCTGATACGCACTTTCCTCCTGTCCCTCTTGGATTCTGAAGATGTCCTGCATAAAGACACGAGGTATCCATTATTTTATTTCAAGAATGTCTAATGAATGCGAGGAATTGAGGAATGTAGTGCAAGAAAGACTTACCCACAACTCCCTAATCACCTAATCTGCCTTGTTTCTACAGCGGATGCCATTATGATCTGGAGCATCCTACACGAGGGCATAGTGGTCGAACGTCCAGGCTGGCTCCCAATCCTGATCTCCTTTCCTAACCAGGCCAGGGAAGTGTTCCTTGCACAGAAGTCCTAGGATGTCATTCACATTGTGTGCGGGGGCCGCCTGGTCCACAAGCACCCAGTTCCTGCACAAGTGGTCCACAATAGTTATTAGATGTTATTATGATTTTTCAACATATCAAATGAAGAATATATGAAGTTACTTACTTATCGCCCTCGGGTGCAATCAGTGGGCGCCTCTCAACAGGTATCGGTCGCTTCGGGAGCTTTGCGGGACCTCGCTGGTAGGGCTTCGACTAACCATAGGAAGTGGAACCCCCTACCGTCGCCGCCTCCTCATCCTCCGTCGCTAGAACCACCTCCTCGTCCTCCATCCATGGACCCCCGTCCCCGTCCATCGTGTGCTGAAGGTCGTCGTCGTGCACAGGGTCGCATGAGGAGCTGTGCCCATGGTCAGTCAACGGCTCTCGCCTGGGCCTGCTTCTCGGCCTCCTCGGCCTCTCTGATGCCTCCACCTCCTCAGCCGCCGCCATGTCCCTTCGGTTGGCGTAAACCGAGGGGCAGCTCCTCCTAGTGGGCCCCATCACCTGCAATTAAAAAGAGTAAACCAGTAAGTACAGATAAACGAGACATACTTAGTAAGAGATGCAAAATAAAGAAAATGTAATTACAAAATAACATAGTAATACCTGTATTTCTAATATTCTTCATGATTGGGATTATCTGGACGATAGGTATCGTCATCACTATCAAGATTGTCCAAATCCTCAACAGCCTCAGCCTCATCGTTGTCATTGCCTAGTCGTAGTCCGTCAAGCATTTCCAAGTCCTTCGGATCATGCACCTCATTTGCAGCGTCCTCGTCAATAACCCATTCCTCGTCTGCTTCCATTTCAATCTCTCCGGTTAAGTCTATCTCAAGCATCCCTGGTAGCCCCTCTTCTTATTGATAGAACTCTCCGTCATGCGTGTTTGGGTTCAAGTTGTAATCATCAGGGTTTGGGTGAGGTAATCTACCATGTGGTGGTACCTTGTGCACAATATACCAACCCTGAAGACGTGGGTCGGTTTTGTAAGCATATGAACAATAATAAACTTGTGTGGCTTGTTGAGCCACAATATAGACATCTTCTCTTGGATAGAAGAAATCTTGTTGAGTTTCGACTATCCCAAGTTGATGGGACTTTCTCGATACTGCAGGATCAAACCACTGGCATTTGAATATGATAGGATTAAGTGCTTTGAAACCATGGTAGTCGAGCTCGTATATTTCTTCAATTGTCCCATAATACTCCTCCTGATCAGTGCTCGGCGTAAATACTCTGGTATTCGTGGTCCTTGGATTGGGACGACTCTGCTCGTACCTTGTTGTGTGGAAGCGATATCCATTCACGTCATAAGCGTTAAATGACAAGACCTTATAGTCAAAGCCATTGGCCACCTGTCGTAATTCAGCACTTATAGACACATCCCTTTGGCACTACAAGTTCAAGCAGGAGAGAAATGAAATCAGGCAACTTGGAACGTCAAACTTAGTAAGAGCTAAGTTGGCCGGTACCTTTTTTTGGAACCATGTAATGAAATTAGGCGAACCATGTTGAAGAAGGGTCTCTCATTCATGGTTAGAAGGTGGCCTTGAATGATGCCAGGATTCATCAAAAAATTCTCTGCACCGACAAGGAACAATGTTGTTGGATGTACAAAAGTTATGGAGTATGTAACAAGTTCATTGAGAACTTACGCCAGATACGTTTCCACTTCATCAAGGTTGGTCAACACGTAGAGCATGATCTTGCGCCACTCTTCATAGCTCAAGGTCTTTGTGGTCACTCCACTTGCTCTCCCGCGTGGCCCTTTGAAAAGGCTAAGGGTCGATTCATTTTCGTCCTCGTTGTACCGAGCGGGTGGATTATGCATGCTAGGAAGGTTCTCATTATAGTATGTTGTTGTGAAGTTTGACACCTCCTCATGAATGAATGCCTCAGTAATGGAAGCCTCAATCCTGCCTTTGTTTCCACATTTCTTACGAATAGTCTTTAGACATCTCTCGATTGGATAGCACCAACAGTTCTGCACGCCCCCCCCATTCATGCCTCGGACGGGAGGTGCAAAATCAAATGCTACATCGACAAGAAAAAGCCAGGTGGAAAGATCTTCTCCAACTTACAGAGCAATAGAGGTGCCACTTTTTCCAACTCCTCAACCACTTTCACAGATACCTCCTTGGCACAAAGCTGGCAGAAGAAAAAGCTCAACTCTGCTAGCACCTTCCAGACATTCTCAGGGACATAGCCTCGAACCATCAACGGAAGAAGCCACTCAATCCATATGTGGTAGTCATGACTCTTCATCCCTAAGACTCGGCCAGTCTCTGGGTTCGCTCCCCTCCTCAGATTCGCTGCATACCCATCCGAGAACTTTAACGTCTGCATGTATTGTATCACTTCTATCCTATGCTTCTTTTCTAAGACGTAATCGGCCTTAGGCCTTTTCCATGGCTTACCGTCTCTTGGAGGCAGCATCTCTAGCTTTGGTCTATCGCATAGCGTTACCAGGTCCACTCTGGCCTTAGAGTTGTCCTTTGTCTTGTCAGGAATGTCCATGAGTGTTGCCCAAAGTGCTTCGACGACATTCTTCTCAGTGTGCATTACATCTATATTATGTGGAAGGAGAAGGTCATCAAAATAGGGAAGCCTCTCTAAGCCCGACTTATGAGTCCACATATGTTCAACACCATATCCCACAAAGCAATCTTTCTTAGGATTATCTTTCTTTCAACTATCTTTCTATGGATTGACCACGAGAGCATCTATCTGAGCATGAACCTGGGCACCAGTCATCTTCTAAGGTTCAGGGTTGGTCACCTTGACACCTTTCGTGAAGTTCTTGGTGTCTTATCTGAATGCATGGTTAAGAGGGAGGAACTGTCGATGCTTGTCGAACGACAAAAACTTGCCACCCTTCTTCAACCAAATGAACTCTAGAGTTGTCTTGCATACTGGGCATGGGAACTTCCTGTGGACACACCAGGCGCTGAATATCCCATACGCTTGGAAGTCATGCATGGAGTACTGGTACCAAACATACATTTTGAAGTTTTTCTTTATAGCTCGGTCGTAAGTCCATACCCCTTCATTCCAAGCACTGATCAATTCATCATAAACAGGCTCCATGTACACACCCATTTTGTTTCTCGGGTGTCCAAGAATTATCAACGTCAAGAATATGTTTTGCCATTGAAGGAGGACCCCAGGGGGAGATTGAGGGGGATAGCGAACACGAGCCAACAAGTGTATGGGACCGACATCATTCCTTAAGGATTGAACCCATCCGTTGCCAGCGCAACACGTACATTATGGGCCTCAAGATCTTTGTCACGATGCTTGCGATTAAAGTTTTTCCATGCTTCACCATCAGCTGGATGTACCATCTTGTTAGGATTGTATCGAATGCCATTCTTGTGCCATGTCATCTGTTTCATGGACTCCTCGGTCATGAATAGCCGTTGGAGCCTCGGTATGATCGGAAGGTGCCGTAGGACTTTCATGGGGATCTCAAGATGCTCCTTTTGGCCATCACCTTTGTCTACCTCCACATACCTAGAGGATTTACACTTTGGACAGTACTTTGCATCCTTGTGATCTTTCCTAAATAGGATGCACCCCTTCGGACAACAATGTATCTGCTCATACGGCATCTTAAGTGCACGAAGGAGTCTCTATGACTCGTAGAAGCTACTCGGTAGAATATGACCCTCCGGAAGCAGCCCACCAATAACTGCCAACATACCATCGAAGCAGGCTCGACTCATGTTGTATTGGGACTTCAACCCCATTAGGCGTTGAATGGCATCCAGTTGACAAACCATTGCCTTCTCATGTAGGAGCTTCTGTGCCGAAGACAACATTTGGTAGAATGCCTTTCCGGTTGGCTCTGGCTCCTCCTCCTCATCCTCCTTCTCCTCCTCCTCCTCCGTAGGTCTTTCAATGAACGTTGCTTTGTGAAAGTCACCTAACCATCCTGCTACCCCGCCATCAGCATCAAACGCCTCCAAGCGTGGTCTCACCACCTCCTCTCTAGTACGATGGGCTTCACCATGGAACACCCACCGGGTATAGTTTGGCGTAAATCCATACTTGCAAAGATATTCCCCCATGATCTTCCTTGTTTTTCTTTTCCTGTTTCTGCATTCGCTACAGGGACAGAATGTGTCTCTCGCTCCATTAGCTGCCTTGCCAAATGCTTGGTTCAAGAAACCCTCGGTCTTGTCCATCCATTCAGGGGTGATTTCAGCCTGACTTGGGCGGCCCGTGTACATCCACTCATGGTTATCCATCCTCTAGCATATACATGAGCAAGTAATATAACCACCAATTGCATCTGAACAGCGTGCCTACTGTCTAATGGTTGAAGATAGGTCCTAATCCCACCCGCGGATGCGTAGATGAGGTTAGTTTACATGCTCTACTCCGATCCGAGACAGAATTTCGGCAGCACCTCCCTGCTGTTCTCCCGATACACGTCCTGGAAGGGAGAGTGTGTATCCAGAGAACAACAGGGAGGTGGTGCCGAAACTCTATCTCGGATCGAAGCAAAACATGAAAACTACCCCATCTACGCATCCGCGGGCTATCCAAAAAAGTGGACAATCTGAAACAGATACAGTCTTAGATATGCGAAGATTCACATACCTCCAACCGTATCTGTTTCAAACGGGAGATGCCTAACTAGGTTACACCGATCTACGACAACAATAAGGAAGAGAGGTTATTTATACCTAGGGTGGCGGTGGAGTCAGGCTAGCGGGGCAGTGGCGAGGCGACGCTGTGCAGGTAGGACCGTAGCGCCGACGAAGACGATCGGGGTCGCCTACGTACTCCGGGTCCCCTCCGACGAGTCCTGCTCTGCAAAAGAAGAATTATAATACTATAAGTTAAAAATTTCAGCAGAACCTCCCCTATACGGGGAGGTTTCCAAAACCTACAAGAAAAAAGTCGGCACGATGGCCGACAGCATATATACGGCACGAAGGCCCACACATCCACGTACAGCACGAAGGCCCACACATCCACATACGGCACGAAGGCCGTCAATGACATACAAGGCACAAAGGCCGACAACCGGGGGGGGGCTTTATACCTTGGGTGGCGGTGGAGTCGGGCGACGCGGTGCCGGGGTCACCTTTGTCTCCAGTGAGGGGCGGGGATGACGGCGAGGACGAACGGCGAGGGGCATGGCCGACGGCCGAGGCTCCTCCTCCCTTCTCCTTCTTCCTTCTCCCTTCTCCTCTCCTCCACCTCCCTTCTCTCCTCTACTCCCCTGCTCCTCCTCTCCTCCACTCCGGCGGGTCAGGGGCGGGGGGCAGCCGAGCAGGGCACCACCGGTAGCGGAGCGGGGCCAGGGCGGGGCCGTGTCCGGCGGCGGAGCGGGGCGGGTCGGGGCCGGGTCGGGGCCGAGGCGGTGCCGGCGGTCGGCGGGGCTGGGCCAGGCGCGCGCGGCAGTGAGAGGGAGAGAGAGAGAGTGGGAGCGGGCCGGCCGGCCCGCTAGGGTTAAGTGGGGCGGCTCTTTGCCGAGTGCCGAGATGCGGGCACTCGGCAAAGAAATTCAGGGTTCTTTTAATCAGAAAGAATAAAAAAAACTTCTGAATAGTCTTTGCCAAGTGCTGCAAGCCTGGCACTCGGCAAAGAGGTTCCTTTGCCGAGTGCCAATTCCGACGCTCGGCAAAGTATTTTTATTTTTTTTTATTTTGTTTTCAAATTTTTTCTGTGGCATTTATACAGTACCTTGAAGCACATGTTCTAATTTGGAACTTTTCTATGACTTTTTGGTATATTTTTTTAATTTTTTATGTTTACTTGAATTTTTCTCGAAAAGGTAAATTTGAACTGCAGATGCATGAAATATTAGAATTTAGCGATTCAAAAAATGGTATTCATGTTTTTGAGTGTATTTTGAGGCCGTGTGCAGGGACATTCGTGAAATTTCGAACATCTGTTTCACGAAACATGACCACCAACTTGTTAAAAAAGTGTTTTTTAATTATATAAAATGCAAACGAAGTCCAAAAATTACGAAACTTGTCGAGGTGTCGTGTCATCGCATGTAGAGGCTGTGGTAAAAATTTTAGAAGTTTTCGAGCAAGTTGTGACGTACGATGCCTAAAACCCAGACATCTCCACATGTGATCGATCTAGGGTTTTGGGCACACGGGAGAGATGAGAGGAGGAAGGGAAGTGTGCCCGTCTAGGGTTTTGGGCACGCCACTTATATACGTCCGCCCGCACAAGAAGTCCGTTTTTGGGCCAGCTGAAAGGCCGGCGCAGCCCAGGCCCAGGTTAGCTGTTGTGTGTCGTTTCTGTTTTCCACCTAAATGATTTTTCTATCGGTACTAGCCTAACACACAGGTAAATATGATATTTTTCTGTCGGTTGCACAAAAACCGACAGAGAAATTGATATATTCTGTCGGTTTCAATATTTCTCTTTCGGTTTAGATTCTCTGACAGAAAATTTTCTAATTTTCCTGTCGGTTGGTGTCAAACCGATTGGGATTTTTTTTGTTTCCCGTAGTGCGTGGCGATGGCTGAGCCCCCGAGCTCACTGGCGACTAAGCCATGGAGGCGAGAAGAAGTCCGATCGAAGCGGCGGAAGTAGCCAGCGTGGGGACAAGGTTGTCGGTGGTGGCATGAACGACGCCCAAGTAGAGGTAACCTGGATAACATGTCTCATCCTCACCCTGCAGCGTGGTATAGATCTAGTCCCCTGCAAGGTAAATATACAAAATTTTGTAGTGATTGATATTCAGGGTATCAAGTTGGGAGTATGTCCCATGCATGTAAAATAATAGGTCGGAAGCGGATCCCAATATATTATGAAATGCATGTAAAATTTTTTGCGTCTTGCTCTTGCTAGGCTGTGTAAATTCCCCGAGTAGTTGACCCGTATTTGTAAGCACTTGTATCTCCGGCATATGGTCGTTAGTTTCATGACCGTAACCATGTGAGCCGTGTGAGTAAATAGTATGTCACAAATATGAGTTCGTACTACTCAAGTATTTTTACAACTGTTAAGAGAAGAATAGAGCAGTCGGCGCTGCACGAAAAAAGAGAATGCACGCAGAGCGCATGTTACATACTCGTTAGGTGTAGTTCCGGCTTCAAGCTTGGTGCTGTGTGAGTAGTCGGGAATACAATTTTATAGTATGACCGTGGAGGCACATATATAATATTTGGAGATATGTAAATATTAAAGAATATTTAGAAAAATATTAAAACTTAACTTAGCTTGATTAACTGCCGAGTGAAATAGTCGACGTGTCGTAGAGCCACAGTATCAAGTAGATGGACGTCATGCTCGTGACAACTCGATGGGGCCTGCTTGTGGCTCGAGTCGGACAATTTGCTTTTAGCTTGGACGTCTTGATGCAGTCGGACTGCTCGCTTCCAGCTAGATGGAGTAGGACAACTGGCTTGCTTGGCTAATCGGCTCGCTGCAGTTGGACAGATGCAGCTTGGCGAGTAGACGAGCCGCAGGAAAAATCATCTCGTTGGTGGCTAAAAGCATGGATCTGTTCCGTACGCGTGTATGATGTATACGTATATGCTAGTTGCATATGGTCACTGGAAATTTATTAAAGTAACCAAGGAGGTTAACAAAAAAACAAAACTTTTACTAGAGGTTATAGGAAAGACCACAGGCAGAGAGAAATTCAGGAAAAAAAAAAGAAACAAAGAAAATTAAAACAATTACAAAGAGTGCTCTAGCCATAATTCAATTGAAGGAAAATATTTCTTTTTAGCCCTCCACAGGAGCAAGCCAAAAGTGCGCTTGAAAACAGCTGAAGTCCTTTGAACGGTAACAGGTAGTCCTCTGAAGATGGCATCATTCTTAATATTCTAGATACCCCAACTCATAATGATGATAACTTCCATATAAAAACTAACATTTAGCTGTATTTTGAAACTCTCAAAGATCTGTAAAGGGTCCAGAGCTAAATTAACTGTGATGCCAATAAGATTTCAGCAGGCTTGAGCCATTTCACATTCCAAAAATAGATGTTGAACAGTTTCCTCAGAATTCGAAGAACAAAGCACACAACTGTAAGAAGGAAGGTGCATATGCTTCCTCCTCAAAATATTATGGGTGCTCAGTCTGTCATTAGTGAGCAACCAGAAGAAGATCTTGTGCTTAGGCTAGCAAGAGGATTTCCAAATCCATTTATAGATTGGGTGTGACCAACTTCTTTCACGTAGCTGACAGTAAGCCTTCTTGGAGGTGAAAATGGAACTGTCCTAGATATACATCCAAGTGTCAACACCATCAGACAACTGAAGGTTTTGTAGGATGATTTCAAACTGTTGAAATTGTGCAAATGCCTCTATTGAAAGAGGAAGGCTGAACAAACTAGAGGTGTTAGTAACTGAGGCTGCACATTGGAGTGAAAGGAGGGGCTTCTTGGCAAAAGAGAATAATTCAGCAAAGATTAATCTTAGAGGTTGACCCATCCAGCAATCATTTCAGAGAAGGCAAGAAGCACCATCTGTCACTAAAACTGAGGCCATGCTTTTGAACTTATCTAACAATTTCAAGACATCTTTCCACCAGAATGATCCTTTCTTGACATGATTAGGGAGTCTGCCATTACTATAATATTTCTCCCAGATAAGATGCACCCAGGGGATGTCTGCTCTGTTGTAAAACTTGTGAAAAAAATTTAGGAGCAGGGCCTCATTTTGAGTTTTGAGGTCCAGCACCCCAAGTCCACCTTCTTCTTTTGACTTGGTCACCATGTGCCAAGCAGCCTTGGCATTGATTCTGTTGTTTTCTTCAGACCCTCTTCAAAGACAGTGCTTTCTGTATTTGTCAATTTGCTCCCTAGGGGAATGAAGATGGAAAGTGCTCATTAAGAACATGGGAAGGGATGTGAAGACAGAGTTAGTCATCTGGAGCTTCCCAGCTTGAGAGAGAAAAAGGGAGGTGCTGACCAGCCTCCTTTCACATCTAGTCACCAAAGGCAAGAAGTCCTCAACCCTTGGTTTAGTAGTACCCAATGGTAGCCCCAAGTAGGTGAAAAACAGATTACCAGTGGAGTAGCCAAAGGTGGCAGATTACATATATGCTAGTTGCATATGGTCTTGGTTGTCATATCCGAGTGGAGCTCCAGAACTCTTGCCATAGCTGACGGAAGACGATCCTTTTTGGTTTGCATAGCCCAGAGACAGATTGTCACACGTTACGTGCCGAATTTGACAAGTCTGTTGCTGATCGGACTTGGATGGATTGCGGCGAAGGACTTGTTTGGTTTACCCAGAAACCGGGTTGTTCGGCTTGTTTTTTCAGTCGGAACAGTGCTTTTCTCTCACAACAATTCAGCCGGAACAGTGTTTTTTAGCCAAATTTCAGCAAGCCGAACGGGGCCCAAGGCTCGACTAGCATGTTGCTAGCTTGCTGTAATCTACGACTACAACGGTAGCGCTAGGTGCTAGGCTTGCTGGAGTCAGAATCCTGTGTGGGTGCCGCATTCGGGTCCGGGGACCCCGCATCCGGCGCCGAACGGAGCAGGACTGATCCAGATGAGGCATTGGCCAACTTCATGATGAAACACATCTAGATCGATGTAGTCGGCGAGTTGATGTCGACTTGATGTTGTCGACAAGTTGACCGTGTAGGACGATGGGGATCAGCATGAAGAAGCCGAGCTGCAACGGAAGGGCGCTGAAGGTGCATGTTGATCCCACTGGGAACACGGTGATGGTGAGGTCCGTCGAGCTCTGGACTGTGAATTCGCCGACGGCAAATCGTCACGGGGTTACCCGGGACGATGGTCGGTGGGCTTCGACGTACGTGGAACTCGACGGTGAACGCAAAGAGACAAATGATTTATACTGGTTTAGGCCCTCGTGATCGAGTAATAATAGCCTTTATGTTCAGTCGGCGTGTAGCCTTTTACGTTGGATTGACTGGTATGATTGTATGTCATGGCCTACCGATCTAGGAAGCCTTGCCCTCCTTTATATATCCCAGAAAGCAAGTCTCCTAGTCGATTACAATGTAAGAGTCCTAATAGAATTACAGAGTAGCAATGTTACTAGAATTACATGTGGAGAATTCCTAGTCGGACTAAATCTTCTTCCTTCCTTGCGGGGTACCCGGGGACTATGTCCCACAGACCTCAAATCAGGACCCCTACTTTTAATTTCATGGATCCTCTCATTTTTAGGGTCTGATTTCTTTTTTCCTCTGCTCTAATTGAGCCCTCAAATCCTTTTTATAGACACTGACACTCGGGACCCACTTGTCATTCTCAATGCTTTATATCAACACTTTACCCAATTGAGCTATCCCAACGCATTGAGGAGCGCCTCGCTCGTTCAAGCAAAGGCAGATCTTGCTAACCGGAGGAACCGCGCCGTAGGGAAGGGGAAGGAGATCTTCCTGGGAAGGCCGGATCTTGTCAATATCCGCTAGGGGAAGGCCACACCTCGCCAACCGGAGGAGCCAAGTAGCGGGGAGGGAGGAGCAGCGGTGGAGGGAAGTTGTGCCAAGTGAATGGAGATCCGCCAGGGGAAGTTGTGCCAAGTGAATGGAGATCCGCCAGGGGAAGTAGCGCTGCCGTTGGAGGGGAATCACGCTAGTGGAAGGGTCTCGCTGACAGTGGGCGGCGCAGCATTCGGGCGGGCGTGATTTCTCCTGCGCGCATAGCGAAGACGGCCACAATAGAATTTTGTGGGCCCAAGAATGAGGGATGATGGGGAGAATTTGAGAGAACCCTCAAATTTGAGGGTTGTAGCAGGGGCCTTGCTTGAGCTCTTTTTTTGTTTTGGCTTGGACCCTCTTATTTGATTTTGTGGGCTCAAATAGGAGCCTGACTGGAGTTGCTCAGTATGGAGCTGCTTTTTTATGAAATGGCATATCATCCAAGGCCCTAAGTGCGTCCTACAATAACACAATCAATAATAAAAAGAAAACAAATTGCACTCCATCATCCTCTAACGATTCCTCTTTCTATTTCC
Organism: Miscanthus floridulus; assembly: GCF_019320115.1. NCBI lineage: Eukaryota > Viridiplantae > Streptophyta > Magnoliopsida > Poales > Poaceae > Miscanthus > Miscanthus floridulus. Next base: position 120,538,478 of record NC_089597.1, on the reverse strand, counting down.
TATATATGTGCTGATGGTGACAACATAGTTGATGACAAGTAGGCTCGTTTAGTTTCTCATTCAGAGAGACCGGAAATCTCAACTTGATTCGATGCTAGGAATCTTTGCTTCTTTTTAGTGCAACGGTTAGAACCTAGGAGCCAAAATGTGTGGTTGCCTCTTTAAGGCATAGACCCTGTTTGGTATTACGATCTCCCACCACGTGATGCGGTAGACGAGCGACAGTGAGAGCTGCGATACGTAAAATCATGGTCATAGTTCATTTTTGTGCCTTCGTTTCCATGGTGGCTGATTTGGACACGGTGACAAGAATCAAGCGGACCGAGTGGCCACTGTCGGATTCAGCTTCTTTGCCGAGTGCCTCACTCGGTAAAGACCGATATACACTCGGCAAAACCTTTGCTGAGTGTTACGCTCGGCAAAGGACGCTTTGCCGAGTGCTAATCTGACACTCGGCAAAGAAAAGTCACCGTGACGGCAAAGCCTTTGCCGAGTGCTAAATCGACACTCGGCAACGAATTTTCAAAAAAATATAAAAAAAACCCGCCGCCATTGCCTTTCCGCGTGCGGCGCATGATGGATCCCGGTCGCGTCCTGCGCGGTGACGGTCTGCAGGCTCCAGCCGCGGCCGTAGTCGGCGAGGGCCGCGCTGGGGCTGAAGCTGACAGGCTCTTTGCCGTCCCTGACGGCCTCGACGTGCAGCGCCGGCGGGGCCCTGGGTTCGAGCTTGCGGTTGATGGCGTGCAGTGCGTAGCGGGCCGTCGTCCCTACCGCGAACCTCCAGACCTTGCCGGAGCTCCTGCACGTCACCTCCAAGAACTGCCAAGCGGCAAGCAGACAGCAAGCGCGTCAGTTCGAGAAGAGCGGGTGTAGCAGGAGGAGGAGACCTTCTGCGGCAAGCAGACAACAGATAGCAAGCAGACCTTCAGCGGGATGAAGATGTACAAGAAGGTTCATGGGGCTCTGTGCAGCAGGAGGAGAGCGGGTCTTACTGGTTGCAGTGGAGGAGAGTCGTCGCCGCCGTCCTTGCCTGGCTGTTGCGCGTCGCCGGGCTGCTGCGCCCGCCACTCCATCGCAGCGCGCGCCGACTCGCGCCCCGCTGGGTGAGCCGCCCACCCTTGGATTTGCTTGGCTGTTGCGCGTCGCCGTGCAGTTATATAGTATAGCAATTTTGCCGAGTGTCCGAGATCTGATACTCAGCAAATGATTTTTTTTTATTTTTTATTTATTTTTTGCCGAGTGTCCTAGATCTGACACTCGGCAAAGCAGGGTTTGCCGAGTGTTCTAGATCTAAGCACTCGGTAATTTTTTTTCTTCTCCATCTTTTCTAGAAAAAAGATTTTATTTCTTTGCCGAGTGTTTTTTTGACACTCGGCAAACCCCCTCTTTGTCGAGTGTTTTTTTGTTGACACTCGGCAAACCAACCTCTTTGCCGAGTGTCTTCTCGTGACACTGGGCAAAGCGGTGATTTGTCGAGTGTCATTTTTTGACAATCGGCAAACCATATTTTTTTTCACTTTTGACCTCTAAACTTTTTCTGCAGTCCTCATACAATACCTGGTACTCCATACAATACCTGGTACTCCATGTTCCAATGTGGCACATTTCTCGGACTTTTTCTATATTTCTTTAATTTATTTCATTTAATTGAATTTTCTTGGATAATTCAAATTATAACTGCTAGTCATTCGAATAATGAAAAAAATGAATGGGAAAATGATATTCATGTTATTTAGTATAATGTGAGGCCGTATCCAGGAACAGACCACCAATTTCGAACATCTTGTTCACGAAACATGACCATGAACTTGTGGTCGAGTTATTTTTAAATTCTATAAAAAGCAAACGAAGACCGAAAATCTTGAAACTTGTCGAGATGTCATGATATCATATGTGGAGGCTGTGATAAAAAATTGAGGAGGTTTCACGCAAGTTTGTCACGTACGATGCTTACCACCTCGTCGGCCTCTTCACGAAACCGTGAAACTTCTTCGGAGATTCTTCGGTTTGCAAGCATCGTACGTGATAACTTGCACGAAACCTTCTCAAATTTTTATCATAGCCTCCACATATGATATCATGACTTCTCGACAAGTTTTATGATTTTCGGACTTCGTTTGCTTTTTATAGAATTTAAAAACAACTCGACCGCAAGTTCGTGGTCATGTTTCGTGAACAAGATGTTTGAAATTGGTGGTCTGTTCCTGGATACGGCCTCAGATTATACTAAATAACATGAATATCATTTTTCCATTCATTTTTTTCATTATTCGAATCACTAGCAGTTATAATTTGAATTATCCAAGAAAATTCAATTAAATGAAATAAATTAAAGAAATATAGAAAAAGTCCGAGAAATGTGCCACATTGGAACATGGAGTACCAGGTATTGTATGAGGACTGCAGAAAAAGTTTGAAGGTCAAAAGTGAAAAAAAAATATGGTTTGCCGAGTGTCAAAAATGACACTCTGGCAAATCACCGCTTTGCCGAGTGTCACGAGAAGACACTCGGCAAAGGGTTAACGGCGGTGTCCCTTTGCCGAGTGTTATTGTTTGCCGAGTGCCCGACACTTGGCAAACCTGGTCTTTGCCGAGTGTTATTGTTTGCCGAGTGCCGAGCACTTGGCAAACCACATATTTGCCGAGTGCCAGTTGTTTGCCGAGTGCTTTCTCTATGGCACTCGGCAAATAGCCTCTTTACCGAGCGCCCGATAAAAAACACTCGGTAAAGGCTGGGACACGCCGGCGTTTAGCGGGATTCTTTGATTCCCTCAACCGTCACCACGAGATACACGGTCCCAAACAGCCAATAGGTTGCACATATGCCCTAGTGGAATATATCAGGGTCTCATTGAAAAACTCTGTCCCATAATGTCCAAGGTGGAAACCCGTTTCACCGAGAAAGATCCAATTCCTTTGCTATCATTGCAATTTCCCCAATATTTTGAGCAACAAAAGGAGAGAGACCTGTGCTGAAAATATAATGAGAAAATTTCCTATTTAACACCAGAAATAATGATGCTTTTCTATTTGACACCGAAATTAAAATTATTTCCTATATGTCCTCCACTTAAGTTTTTCTTTCCTATTTGGCATTTCCGTCAGTTCTGTTAGCGACTAACGTTAGTTGTCCAAGTGAGGCAATGGGAAAAGACCGTTATGCCCTTTGAGGGAAGCAAATGAACTCGGTAGTCTCTGGGAGTCGTGGCTGTTCGTCCTCAGGGCTGGCCGTCGCGGACACGCGGGCGGGCGCCGCGGCCTCGAGGCCGGCCATCGCGGACATGGGGGTGGCCAGCGCGACCAAGGCGTGCACGAGCAGGGCCGGTGCGCTGAGGACACAGCACCAACTCACAGCAGGCCGCCGCGCCTGCTAGCTCCGGCGAGGCCGCGCCCATCCCGTCGCTGCGCCTGCGAGCTCTGGCCCCGGCCGCGCCGCCGCGGGAGAGGCCGCCATGGCCGCGTGCCTGCGAACCCTGAACGCCGGCCGCAAGCTGTGCTCTGTTTTGCCCCAGTGTTTCTTTGCTTGATGTCATCATGACGTCATACGCGTTATATGGTTGTTTTCCTTTAGAAAAATAATCTCATAAATTCATTATATATTATGAATACACGTATACGTGTCTCACACCAGCAGCAAAACTGAGCCATCCATCTCGTGATCTACGACTAAGATTAAATGGATTGATATTGAACTGATATAATTATAAGTAATTATATAAGATTATGTTCATTCCTTTATTTATTTTACAAAAGCAAAAAGAAAAATATAGCAGTTCGAGATAAAAACATTCAAAAAGAAGATAGCAATGTCAACCATGGAATGTCATGACTGGTAAAAAAAACTCCAGGGGTAAAACGGACTTTTCTCCTAGGACTTAACACCGTTAGCAGTCCAAACTGACGGAAATGTCAAATGGGAAAGAAAAACTCGAGTGAAGGACAGATAGGAAAGCATTTCAGTTTCGGTGTCAAATAAGAAAGCAGCATTATTTCTGGTGTCAAATAGGAAATTTTCTCAAATATAATTCCTCACTCAAAAATACATGGTCATGAAGAATGACGTATTAATTGCAAATCATGCTCGCCCAGAAATTAATTCCAACCTTGAACGCGTGTTGCTATTATGGAATGACAGTACTGCCATACTGGCTGTTGCTGCCATGGAATTGGGAAGGGCCTTCCATATACACACGGCCCCCGAGTGAACCATTCTGGCAAGAAATGCTTGTCATCTGCCAATCTCCAGGAGGACGCGCCGTCGAGAATGATCACGACGTGAATATAAAGACACGCCACCATGCCATGAACAATGGCGTGCATGCACCGATGCACACGCACACCTCCAACTCCATTCCTACGAGAGGCACCAACGCTGCCATGAATTGGCTGTTCCCGTATGCCGTGGGCGCGACGACGGTGGCCACGGCCGCGACGCCTGCACCCTCCGAGCCTGATTGCCCGTCTCCGTCGTCCCCGGCGTTCGGCACGGGTGGCGCCGGCGCTAATAAGGAAACAGATTCGGGTTCCTCCTCATCGGCGTCCTCCTCATCGAGCGCCGCCGACGCCTTCAGTTTCAGCACATCCAGGCAGCGGAGCCCATCCACTTCAACCTCGGCGCTGTGCTTCGGCGCGGGCGGCGCCGGGATGCGGCTGTGGAGCTCCAGCAAAGCCCTCGCGCGCGCGTCCAAGATCCACGAAGAGGAGGATGATGGGCAGGCGTCGGCGAGCGTGGCGCCGAAGGGGGACGCGGTGTGGAGGTACCTGCGGTTGCGGAGGATCTCCCGGCGGCTGAGGAAGGTCAGGGCCGCTAACAAGGAATCGCCGGCAGCGCCACGGAGGGCCGCCGTCGACGACACGGCCCGCGAGCGCGCGGAGGCCGTGGCGAGCGCCATCGCCCACTGCAAGGCGACACTCCGCCGCGGCACGACGCGGCGGCCGCGGCTACCCCCGCCGCTGTGCTCGCTTAGCCTTTACTTGTGGCTCCGCGACAGGCAGGACGAGATCATTGCTAGCGCCGCCGCGCACTGCGACGACGAGTGCGGCGGCTCGCGCCCACCCGCGGCTGTCTTTCCGACTGCGCTTGCACGCCATGCCCCATGCATGCGGTTGCCACCTATCATGGGACGCGAGTCCGCGGCGGCGGCTACTGGAACGCCGTCGTCGTCACAGATCATGAGTGGTGCGGTGGCCAGCAGGCAGGCGGAAATGCGTGGCAGCTTCAGCGAGCTGGAGTTTCTGGAAACCTTCGATGGGGACGAGGAGCTGATCGATCGTCACTTCATCACTGTACAAATCTGAACAAAGTGGTTGCGGCTGTCATGTACAGGAAGCATTGTCTGCGTCGATGTCAGCTCTCGTTCTCAGCTTTGCATTTAGAAGACATCCGAAAAATATACGATTTATATTCTGCATATCAATCAATCAGATTTATATTCTGAATGTCAATCGAGGTATTTGAGGAGATTGCTGTATAAAGATAAAAGAAAATGCTCAACTGAAAAAAAAATGTTCTAACTTCGTGAGAAAAAAGATGTTCCAGGAATGAAACAGAAAGTGCAAGAAAAATCTGAGTGAGATATTTGTTGGGACACGGTTATGAGTCATGGAGAGCAAGGTTCACAACAACAATGAGAACTGACTGTTAACAAGTTTTATAAGCAATGTGCAAGGAAAGAAGATGGAGGCCACCGCTCAGGCGACCCTTCGGAGCGAAGGCCTGAAGGCTGCGGCGAAGGCACCTGGACGCGGCTGAAGGCGAAGGCTCTTGCGGCACGGGCGAAGGCCACCGTCCGGGTGGCGGTAGCGGAGGCCCCGGCGAAGGCATCCAAGCGGAGGCTCCAAGACCTAAGAGAGCTCCCGCTCGGCGGCGGTGCTAGGCCATGGGCCGATGACGGGCCATCGTCGGTGGCCCAACAGGCAAAGGCGGTTGAAGAAGAAGACATCCAAACTACCCCTGGCGGCTTGTATCACTATAGGAATATTCTGAAGATGTACCATAACCGACCAGGGGTAGAATTGTAAAGAGTAGCCTTAGCAAACAGTACCCTATAAAAGAGGGGCTCAAACTCTGTACAAGAGAGGTTGGTGAGTACATTAATAAAACCCTAGTTGTGCCCAGGTCCACCTACCACTGTCCCGACCTTCGCCCAGGGCATCCGGCTGGGCGAATGCCTTCCGTGTATAGCCCGTCGGAAACCTGGTTTTCCAATACTACTGGATCAACAACTACCCGTAGTTAAGTGAGCATTCTTGTGCCACTGCTAATTTGCAATTTTTTTGAGATTACTGCTAATTTGCAATGTGAGAAAAGAAAACTGGTTGGATCAAACGCTGGAGAGGCTAAATGAACCGGCCCTGCCGGTGTACTGAACTGAACATGTCAGCTATCAAGTGCCTGCCTGCCTCATCTCCTTTCCCTTGCAGAAATACAGAGCATGGCCAAAGCCCAAAGGATAAATCAATCATTTTCTTAGAGTCGAAATGGCCATTTCAGAGTTCTAAAGGGAAAATCACAGGTGTTACATATACCTTTTTGCGAATCATACATGGCAAAATCTACAATTGCCTAGAGCATGAATGTTTGCTATGACTGATCACGTTTTCTGAAGCAGAGTTTCATCCTGTCGACGCTGGGCCTGCAAGCAAGCCAACACCTGAGGGCCTATTTGGATCGCGGGAAAATTCTCCTGTTCATGTGTTTTTTTTTGTAAAATTGAACTGATTCTTGTAAAATTCCTGTGCGATTCCTGTGAAATTCCTACGTTCCAAACATATCCTGAGTAAGTGTAGTTTATCCTAGATACCCGTGTAGTACCTTATGTTTTGCATCACGAGTAGATATTCGATTATGTAATACTCAATAGCGGGAGCACGGTATCCCAAAAACAGTACCAACATCTTCTTCGGTGAATTTTATCATGATATGCTCACAAATCTATCTATATATTTCTTATAAAGCAAAACTCCATCGTGATATGCTCACCAATCTATCTATATATCTCTTATAAAGCAAAACTCCACTTATGCATCGTCTCAGTTAGCGTTTTTCGCCCGATTCATCCACCAGACTAATCCTATCATCCATGTTCTTGGGTTTTATCCCAGTTGGCAAAACAGCCATGTCCATCTAGAAACTCCCATCCACCAAACCAATAGAAACTGCCACCCACCAACAACTGTACAGCTTCAGAGCGAACCCCACCACTTCCTGGGTTCAGGCTGCCAAGGTCCAAGGATCTCCCTTCTGTAAATCCCTTCCCCAATTCTCCACCATCATCTGACACCTGTATTATCACCGCGACACCACCGCCTCTGCCAGCAATCAGATGCTGCACTGTTGTTTAGTAGCAGTGGGTGCCTCGCATATGCTGCTGGAATCCCCTTACACTCTTGCCGTGCGTGTTGCCTCAGATGTTTGGCTTCTGAGTTCTGACAATCCCTGTTTTTTCTTATATTATTCATCTATACAATCTATGAAATAAAACTGTTGATCTATTATTAGTATATTTTGTATATTTCTTTGTGATGGCATAGCCCAGGTAGACATCAATCATGCCAGGAAGCTAGCTTCACATTTCCTACAAGTATACACTGATGCATTTGTTGGCTTCCAACTGTTCATATCGTCCCATCTTCAGGCATATGCTGTACGTCTGTACATGTTTATGACATATACAACCTATCATTAATTGAATTAACTATTTCAAGGGTACTCTATAGCCAGGCCTGGGTACTCTATATCCAGGTGTTTTGTTGTCGTCCAACTCTGTACTGAGGCAAATGATTTGAAACAGTATATAGCGCATCTGCTAGTATCGAGGTAAAACTCTTTGTGATCTAATTGAATTTATTCGAATATATTTTTAATACAATATAGTAACCATCACTAGAAGTTACTAGCGTTTAACGTCAAATCTACTGCATCAGTTCTTTTTCTTTCATATCTCCCTGCTCCATCATGGCATGTGTATTGCTTTCTTCGGTACTAACCTAAATTATGGGATATATATGTTACCCATTTAGACTAGCGTTGTCTATTCCTTTGATATATGTTTTTTGGTTCATCAATACTCACCAAAGTTCATGTGTTCCTACAAACAATTCACGTGCAATATATCGAGCATCCATAATGAAAGGGCAGTAGAGTACCTATCCTTTCCTTTATGCTCCTTGCAGAATAAAAAAAAAGGTCTCACTATCATAGTACTACTATTATCTAAAACAAATTAAACAAAATACTAGACCTTTTTATCCAAACAAAAGTTGTTCATAAATTATTTTTCTTTCATGATTTTTTCTGGTAGTCCGTTTTTTCCTTTCTTGAAAAGATTTATACCATTTCTACACATTCTTTAAAATTTCATCTTTACCTTACACTACGTAAAAAATGATTTTTAGCAACGGGACGAATTTTTTGTAAGGGCGGCTGGTGATGGAGCCACCCCTACAGTGGTGTGCTCGAGAGCCCAGACACCAGCCGCCCCTATAAATGGAACAGCAGGGGCGGCTGGTGATACGAGCCGCCCCTACAAATGGGTCTGATTTGTAGGGGCGGCTCACTCACCAGCCGCCCCCGATGTTTCAATTTGTAGGGGCGGCTGGCGATTGAGCCGCCCCTACAAATGGCCGCGTATTATTACCTGCTATTTGTAGGGGCGGCTCAATCACCAGCCGCCCCTACAAATGACCCACATATAAAACAGCTGCAGCACCTTCTTCCTCCTCGGGTCACTCACTCCAACCCGTGAAAGAAAGATAGTGAGGCCTTGGGCACCTCCCAAAAATTGTTTTACTAAGGGGGGAAGGTTTTGGTCTCAAATCCTTTGGTGGAGAGGTTGTAGAAGGTAAGAAAATGATATTTCACACTTTTTTTTGAAGTTTTAATGGTTGGTTAGTGAGTAATTAAAGTTTTGTTTTTCTCTCTCTTCTATGGTGCTTGAGCTACTTATGAAGCAAATTAGACCCAAGTTTTAAATGTAGTAGGGTAAATTTGGGAGGGGACCAAGACCATACCCTTATTTGGTCCATGTTTCTTGATTTTAGTGAACAATTAGTTAGTTTTATGCATGTTTCATGTGCATATAGATCTAGATCTAGGGTTTGGTTTTTTTTATTAATTTCGTTTTTGTAAATTTATGTTTGATAAAATTGGACTAGGGTTTGTATGAAAGATATTGGGTAAAGTATAATTGTTGCTAATTGTTGTCTTTGAAATTGTTTATTATAATCAATAAATATGTATTTTAATTATTTATGGATAAATGGGCCATTAATTAATTTTCCTCTACCATGGTGTATTTGTATGCTTCATGTAATTATATTAGATTTATATTCATATATATTTGAAGTATATACAATTATTCTCAAGTAATTATTAATTTGATTCATTTATATATATATATATATATCTGAATAAGTAGTCCTTTAATGTTTGTTTTGTTGTTGTTGTAAAAGATGGAGTACAGGAACTCTTGGATGTATGGTTCGTTAAGATTCAAGGCAGGTTTCCGTGAAGAGATGGATAAATTTATTGAAGCCACAAAGAAGCATGCAACGACATTGAAAGAGAATAATGATACAATTATTTGTCCCTGTAAAGATTGCAAGAACCGTATGACATGGACAGATGTGACTATCATCAGATCACATTTGATTATGCGAGGATTTGTTGAGGACTACATAGTGTGGATTCATCATGGTGAAACGGCTATTGTTAACGACGAGGATGAGAAGGAATACGACGACGAAACCATAGAATCCCTGTCCCAATATTCAGTAGAGCTTGATGCACGAATGGATTTTGAGTTTGGCAATGAACAAGATGGTGATGCTAGTGGTTGGGATGGTAATGACGAAGGTGGTGCCAATAATGATGGTGGAGCACGTGTCGGGGATGAAGATGATTTGGAGGACATGATTCGAGCCCTTGGACTAGAGATTTTACTAAATAGCCCAAAAGGTCTAGAAAATTTAGAAAGGGTGACAAAAGCATCGAAGGAGACTATGTATGGTGTTGAAAAGGGTTGTCCGACACATTGGACATTGCTACGTTTTGTGCTTGAGCTACTCATCCTGAAGGCTAAGTACGGCTGGTCAGACTGTAGTTTCAATGATCTATTACGTCTCCTGTCATGGGTGCTGCCACAACCAAACTCAGTTCCCGCCAACACATACCAAGCGAAGAAGGTCATAAGTCCATTGACAATGGGGGTTGAAAAAATCCATGCATGCCCCAACCACTGTATACTTTTTCATGGCAAAACGTTCAAGTCACTGGATAAATGTCCCCGGTGTGGGGCCAGCCGATACAAGAACAATGACCTTTACGGTGGGGACGAAGCCTCCACGGGGAAAAAGAGGAAAAAGAAGGGTACAAAAAAGGTGATACAAGAATCTCAGCCCCTAGAGGACACTCCATTAGGCAACGATGCAAAGTAGAGAAGAATTCCTGCCTTGGTAATGTGGTACCTGCCAGTGACCGACCGCTTGACACGTATCTTCCTAAATCCTAAAGAAGTCGCACTCATGACATGGTGGGATGATGAGCGCAAGGTGGATGATGATAAGATTGCACACTCGGCTGATTGTAGTCAGTGGCAAAGGTTTGATGAGAAGCACAAAGAATTCAGCGATGACCCAAGGAATGTACGGTTTGGCTTGAGCACCGATGGAATGAATCCCTTCAATGAGAGGATGAGCGACCACAGCACATGGCCAGTGAACTTGACCATGTACAACATCCCAACATGGTTGTGTCAAAAGAGAAAGTACCTTCTCCTCACTCTTCTTATTTCTGGCCCTAAACAACCAGGCATTGATATAGACATGTTCCTCGAGCCTTTGATGCAAGAAATGGAGAGGCTATGGAGGCATGGGGAGCAGATGTACGATGCGTTCTGAAAGGAGGACTTCGTATGTAGAGCAATAATATTTGTTACTACCAATGATTACCCCGCGCTGTTTGCTTTGTCTGGATAGATCAAAGGGAAGATGGGATGCTTGGTTTGCTTGGATGGTACTACATGGGTGTACCTGGATGCATCCAAGAAGATAGTTTACCTAAGGAACCGACGCTTCTTAAAGACAAGTCACAAGTACCACAGCAAATTGTTCTTTAGATTTTATGACAACGCCCCAAAGATTGAACCCCTTCCGGAGAGACGTCATAACGGAGAACACGTGTATAGAATGGTGAAAAACATACACATTGTCTATGGAAAGAAGAATCCGGATAGGACGAATAGAGATAGAAGCACACCTCCTATCGAAGGCATACCTTTTAAGAAACAATTGATCTTCTTTTAGTATCTGCCTTATTGGCCAGACTTGGAGGTCCCCCATGCCATTGATGCTATGCACGTGTAGAAGAATATCTTTGAGAGTCTCATTACTACCTTGATGGACATAGGCAAGTCAAAGGATGGTCTAAAAACACGGAAAGACATGGTGCAGCTAAACATGATGCCACAGCTTCACCCGGTACCTGAGGCTAATGGAAAATACACTCTGCCCATGGCGTGCTTCAACCTAACACCAGATGAGAAGAGCGCTATATGCACTTTCCTGAGGGGGGGGTTAAAGTCCCGACTAGGTTTTCAACAAATGTGAAGAAGCTAGTATCGATGAAGGACTTGTCAATAACACACTGCAAGGCTCACAATTGCCATGTGATGCTGACAATGTTTCTACCTATTACAATCAGGGCTATAAAGCCAGAGTTCTTGAAAATGGCCATCACCCACATGTGCTACTTCTTTTCAAAGATGTCATAGAAGACGATTGGCAAGCAAGGGCTGAGTGACCTACATGAATTTGTGGTGGAGACACAAAACCAACTAGAGATGTGTTTACCTCCTACTTTTTTTTATATAATGCCACATCTCATGATTCACTTGGTTCATCAGATACAGGCGCTGGCTCTTGCTACTTGCAGGAAATGTGGTCCTATGAGCGGTTCATGTCGGTTCTAAGTCGATATGTGCATAATCGAGCATACCCAGAGGGCTCCATGATAGAGGGTTATAGTACTAAAGAAGTCATCGAGTGCTGTCAAGAGTACCTAAAATTACAGAAAGAGATTAGTAAACCTGATTCTCGTTACAAGGGTAGGCTGGCTGGGAAGGGCACCAGTGGTAGAAAAGTGTTCATCGACCATGATTACAAAGAGGTGAGTCGGGTGCATTACAGTGTCTTGCAGAGTACACAACTGATGCAACCGTACATTGATGAACACTTGGCTATCATTATGGCAGAGAGAAATGGTCGTTCGGATGATTGGGTCATGAAACAACACAAGCAACGACTAACTACATGGTTGAAGGACCAAAACATATCGCCTGGAGAAACCATAGACTCTATTACCATCAGAAGGTTGGCGAAGGGGCCATCGAGACAAGTGACATCTTGAAATGCTTATGACATCAATGGGTATACGTACTATACCCACGCAAAGGATAGTAAATATGTGAACCAAAATAGCAGCGTTCGAATAGAGGCTCTCGATGGATTGGGGCAAAAGATCCAATACTTTGGCATCATTGAAGAGATATGGGAACTTGACTATGGAAGGGATATAACAGTGGCCCTGTTTCGTTGCCGCTGGATCAAACAACACCAACTGAACGAGATCGGATTGAGAGTCCTGGTGTAACAACCCAAAAATCCACACACTGAAAATACCAACTACAAAATTTTTCTTAAAACTTCCATGTGATGATGAGTGTCATGTATAGTAACCCAACCTAAGAAATGCATTAGGTCTAACTCCAACCCAAGTTAACACATAAGCATGGCATGTCATTAGTTAATTGCGTTTATTTAAATTCTAACAAATAAGTATTGCATACATTGAATGTGATTTGGATTTCCATTTGAGTTATGATATGCTTAACAACTCCAATAAATTAGGTGCACCAAATTGGAATTCAAATTTTAGAACCAAATTCGAATTCAAACAAAAGAGATGAAATGAAAAATAGAAAAAGGAAATGAGGAAAAAGGCCTCGTAGCCCAGGCTGCTCGGCTTCGTGGCCCAGCTAGCCCAACCGTGTCCACCTTGCACCGGCGCACGCATGTACGCGGCCCACGAGCCGGCCCAGCTTGCGGCCCAGCGCATCGCCCGCGCACCCATCTGCCTCGCTTGCAGCCACTGGCCACTGGACCCCGCATGTCAGCCGCACTCCTGTCTACAGTGTCGTCTTCCTCACCCACGCCTCAACCGCCTACGCGACCGGCGCCCGACAGCTGTGGCAGGGGCGGGCCAGGGGGTCACGCCCGGGGCATGACCCTATCCCCTTGCGCCGCGCCCACACAACCCTGCACCACCATCTGATGCGATGCATCCGCCTCCACCGCACGATGCCATTCGCCCTGGGAGGCATGGCGCTCGGCTATAAAGCCAGCCCGCACGCCGCTCACGCCCGGCGCCCTAGCTTCCCCCTCAACCTCCGCCACTGCTTGGTGGCCCAGCAGCCGCACCACATTGAGAGTAGAGGGCCGAGAAGGAGATTGTGAGGGGGAAATCGGAGCCCCCGCACGCTGCCGAAGTCGCCGGAGCCGAGGGCGACACCGTCGTCGTCATCACGATCGCGGATCGGCACCGCACGGCACTGCTACCGGAGCTACACGGCTGCAACTCGACACTACACCGCCATCCTTTCTTCCATAACACCTACGGTGAGCCCTGGTTCATTCCCTGCTTGCCACTGGACCTTGCTACTCTGGCCATGGCGCTCCATACCATGAGCACGTAGGCTAAGGCCATCCCCGGCCTCTAGGCACACCAGCACAGCACACTCACGTTGACCGTGACCATCCCCGAGCCCTTGGACGTTGTAGGCCTCTCCAGGTTCCCCGAACGTCGTAGCCGAGCATGCATGTCGCGCTCGCAACGCTGCCGCCATGACGTAGCCACCACCAGAGTACCCAACCACTGGTCTGAGCACCCGACCACCAGTCCGAGCACTCGACCACCGGTCCGAGCACCCAACCACTAGTCCGAGCACTCGACCACCGGTCTGAGCACCCGACCACCAGTCCGAGCATCGACCGCCGTGTCCAGTACCACCGGGAGCACCTGGCGCCTCCTTGATTCGCCCGTTCCGTTCGCTGAAGCCACAGGTAAATCACGCGCACGCCGTGACCACCCCGCAGGAGCCCGTAGTGACCCACGCGCCTCGCCGTCGACACCATGTCGCCGTGGCCGCCGGGAAGACCCCATCGGCCACCTAGAAACCGGAAGTCCTACCCTAAGCTCTGGACGCCCTCATCGCGTCCACACAGATCCGTAGGAGCCTACACGCCGCACTATGACGCCCTCTGAGGCCATAGCCACCACACCGACGTCGCCGACATGATCGAAAGGCCATCTGCCGTGGCCAAAGCCACCAGAGGCCTTGGAGGATCCCTTGACCTACCCAACATGCCCGCTAGAGCATTGTGACTCCCATGCGCACCATAGAGCCGGCCAATGCCACTGCACCCGCGCCTCTCCCGCACACAGGTTGTGCTCGAGCCGCTGTTCGCCGTGACCAGTGACTTAGGATGCACCATCCGTCGCCTAGACTCCACCATTGCAGTCGCCATGGCACAGGGAGGCTTTTCCCCACCTCAATTGGAGGTCTAAGCTATTGCGGGAGCTCGCTGGTGAGCACATCGCCGGTAGGAGCGCGCCATGGAAGAAACAGGGGAAAAGGGGCAAGGTGAGCAGCGCAGCCCTGTACCCAGTGCACATGAGCCGAGCCGAGGAGAAATGACGATGGGCTCGGTCCACCATGGACCCTGCCTTAGGACCATGGACCAAGAGCGCTGGTCCACCATGAGCCACACGATGTGAGCCGTGCTATGGATGAAGCCCAATAAGAGCCCATGGCCGTGACATGGCAGCGTCACAGCGTGCCACGTGTTCAGCCCCGCCCGGCCCAGACCGGCCTAACCCGAAGCCCAACCAGCCTAGTTCGGACCCGGCCCATATTGAGCGTTGACTGGTCAACATTGATCATTGACCTAGCCCCACATGTCAGTAGCACAGACACGCTGGACCCACACGCCAGATGCTGACGTCATGATGATGTCACGAGGGACCCACATGTCTGCGACCCAAGAGCCCCTGGGCCCCACCTGTCAGCTAGGAACCATGATGACAACGCCATGCTGACGACAGCAAGCCACGTGGACCAACCACAGCAGGACACGTGTCAGCCCAGGATTAATTCAGCCTTTTTGTAATTTCAGAAATAGATTTAAACTTTGGAAATTCATAACTAACTCATACGACCTCGAAAAAATACGAAACCAGGACCAAAATTCATCTAAAATCAAGCTCTATGCAATGAACCCATGTTTGAGTGCATTTGGCTCTTTTGAATTTTCATTGCTTCTTTGTGCTATTCTATAGACGTCGCTAACGCGACTATAATGCAAACGATGCAGACTCGGAGGAGAACCTGACGGACGAGGACCGTGAGTACCGTGAGGAGAACAGAGACGACTACACTGAAGGTGCCACATCCCACCCAATCTCATAGCACCTATTACGCATGGCTAATATAGAACTGCTATCGCTTTACTTTACTGCTACAATTATACTATGCTAGGACTTGCATGGTAGTATGCTTGCTTGGAAGCCTTTACCTTGACGCAACCGTACCCTTGCATACCCTGCTAATAGGATAGACACACGCATACTGCTATATATTTCATTACTTATACTACGCTTATACTACGTGCGTGGTGGAAACTGGTGTTACCTGGACTATGGGGAGAGTGCTGTGTGTGTGACTTGGGTGTGTGGAGGGTGAGGGTTGTGTCGACCAAGTTGGAGTATACGACGAGCCTGGGGCAAGTCTTGCTAAGGGATGCTACCTAGGCACCCCTAGAAATGGATACCTGTGGTGGGTAGATGGTATATGAGGTGGACCTAGGTGTGAACCTGTGACGGGTGGAGCCCGGGATGGAGGTGTTGTGGTGGCACGGTAAATGGAAACTCCGATGGAGACATTCTGGCTTGGTCATCCCTAAGGACTTACTAGTACTCAGATTCACCAGGAAGCCTTACGTACCACTCGCCCTATATGGTGTGGGATGGCTAGACTACTTGGTAGGATATTGCTACTACTGCTAGATTGATAGCGGACAGTGTAAGGAGGTATGGGGCACGGAGGATTCCCCCCACACCCTTCCGAGACTTCATGGAGACCTTGTGGACCCGGCTCATGACTCACAGTTTCAGCCACCCCAGACTTGACTTGGGGTGAACCAGGGCTGAATGGTAGAGTGGCATTATCCTAGGCTAGCAAGCGGCCGGAATCAGCCTAGTTGACGACGGTCAGCAAGGAAGGCGGATCTTGTGGTTATGTAAAACCTCTGCAGAGTGTATGGTTGATCGATCGATACATGTGCTGACTTGTCGGCTATGGACCTTTCCTAGGTTTCGCTTAAACTAGATAGTGAGTTGAGTCCTCTTCTTCCCCCGTGAGAGAGTGTCGATCGTAGCCAGGGGCTATGGGCCTTGAGACAGTGCTGAGAGGGAGTTGGCCTATCGACTGAGCGATGGTATGGTATGGTGATGGTATGGAGATGGTGGTATGTCAATCCCAGGATCGAAACCTAGATCAGAAAAGGGAATGGAGTGGAATGTGTGTGGGAATGGTGTTAAAACTTGACAAAATATTATTGTTTACTGATATGCTAAATGCATAGGAAACCCCAGCCTTATAGGTTCATTTTGCTTATACCCATCTTGCATCCAATTTCCACAAAGCAATGCTCATAGGGTTGGGAGTGGTCAGTACAAATCGTACTGATAAATTTTGGCACATAGGTTCTGCTAAGGAGTATAGCTCCGAGGAGTTTGATGGATGAGGGGTTCGTGCCTACGCTCGAGTTTGGCGATCTTATCTTCAAGTTGTTCTGAATGAATGCTACTTTTGATCCCGCCAATGCGGCGATGTAATAAATTATGTAATTCCGCACTATTTGTACTCTGATATTACCGTTGTATGGATGTGATATTCGACTGGAATTTGGGTAATATGATCTACAACGATCGTACTACACTTCGACATTGTGGATTTCCCTTCATGGAAATTGGGGTCGTTTCAGTTGGTATCAGAGCCATACTTGACCATAGGACGAAACCCTTAGAAATGGACGATAGAATAGGACGTGAACAACCCTTCTTTCGGTTATATACTGACCCTGCATTTACTTTTATGCAAGGCTTATCTATTATGGACCTGCTAACACCTGTCCCCTTGAAACATGCAGATGGCAATGAACATCGACTGGCCGCCACAAGGACCGCTACCTCTGGACCACGCCAAGCTTACCTTTGACCTACGTGAGCTTGGGGGTTTTGCACTGACCCTCTGCTGAGTTCTCGTCACGTTAGGTGTCCCCGACGAGCTTGTCAAGGTCACCTGCACCAGGAAGCCAGCCAAGGAAGGAGGAATCAAAGGACCGATTGTCACCTCAGTGGAGTTCCTAGCTAGCACTACCTTACCATCTGTCCCAGCTTTCACCGAGTTGACTATAGAGGACACAGTTGAGGAGGGATTGCGAGCTATCTCACACAAGGCACTTCGCAGGGTGATGAGGGACCACTACGAGCACCTGAAGACAATAGAGTTCCATCTACTTCCCTAGGCCCTCGACCTTAGCCTTACCCCTAGTGAGTAGAGTTTCGCAGCAGGCAAAGTTATCCTTGTCGAGGAGGATAGATGCCTTTGTGTCTCAGCTATTCACCTACTGGAGCAGGACAGGTACGTGACCTAGTTGGAGTAGAGGAGACGTTAGGATTAGGCCCTCCAGTGGGAGTACTAGGAGCGAGACTCACAGGGAGCACAGGAGCGAGCTAGTCTACTGGAGACAGTTGCCAAGCTGTAGGATGAGCTCAACTGTCATGAGGAGGACCACAAAGCCAAGGTCGCTGACTTACAGGACAAAGCAGCCGACCTGGGCAATAGGAACTGCTACCTCAACAGCAAGGTCTTGGAGTTATAGAGTGAGTTGGATGACAAGAAGGCCGAGTTCAACCGTAGAGGAGACAGAGAGAGATCCAAGGGGATTGATATGCTAAAGATCCAATCTCGGAACAAGACCCTAACTCAGGAGCTAGAGGAGTTTAGGAAGAAGGCCGTTCGCAACCAGGGTCACCTGATCGAGGCACTCAGGCAGACCAAGTACCTACAGGACAAGTGTGAGAGAACATGGCAGGCTTGGTAGAAGTCTGACAGGAAGCGCCTCAGGGAGATGAAGGGTATGTGGGATCAGCTACCCAAGGAGGTTCGTAGCAAGACGAAGCCTAGGATAGAGGAGTTTGAGTTAGCCCCGACTCACCTCAACCTAGACGCCTACCCTACCCTACCTAGAGCCAAGCCTACTATGGAGCTCGCTGAGGCCTTGAAGTACGTGTCCTGACTTCACAAGTCTGACGAGGAGATCGAGATCGAGAACAATCGTATCCCAGCTGCAGTGTACGAGTTAGAGTAGATGACCCTGCATGGTCATGAGTCATGTCAGTAGCTTCCGTAAGTTGTACCCCATGATGTACCCCTTATGAGATGTATTATGAGACACTATGCGTAGAACGATTCTCGCACATCTTCAAGTGTAGCTACTGGAGATGATGCTATGTAATAAAAACCATATAATGAATGTTCGGATCTTATTGCATCTTTACGAATCTTATTGCTTCTTTGTAATGAGTGTTGGATAGCATAAATGTTTTCTTTAAATCATCAAAATCATGTAATCATATGGAATTAGAAGCACTTATGAAGCACTGAACTATTTATGATCCGTGTTGCAGATGCCGAACCGCCGTTCTAATCGCCTAATGAATCGAGGACGTGCTCCCACCCCTGAACCAGTTGAACCCAATGGGGGACGTGGTGGCAACAACCGTGGTCATGGCCGTGGTCGTGGACGTGGAGGGATACCTTTCCACCTGGAGAATACTCCACCGCCTGAGGAGAACATTCCACCACCACCACCACTGAACCTGGCAGAAGTGATGGCACAACAGACCCAACTTCTTGTAGCTCTTATTGAAGGAGAAAACCATCACCAAGGAGGTCAGCAGTATGACTTCCAAAGGAAGCTAGAAGGATTTCTGAAGCTAAGGCCACCTACCTATGATGGCACCAACCCTGACCCGCTTGTAGCCCATGACTGGCTCAAGGAAATGGAGAAGAAGCTTGACCTCACTACTTTCACTGATGAAGAGTGTGTTGGAGCTACCACACACCAGCTCACAGGTGCAGCACGCGCCTGGTGGGACAGTTTTAGTGACTCCCATGAGGACCCTACCCACATCTCGTGGGATGAGTTCGCTGAAGCATTCACTGAGTATCACATTCCCAAGGGTATCATGGAGGCCAAAGCCGAGGAGTTCCGCAACATCAAGATGGGAAAGGACAGGGTGACTGAGTACACTACTCGTTTCACCAACCTTCTACGCTATGCACCTTTTTATGTTGTGAACTCTAAGAAGGAGAAGTTGTACTATTACCGCAAGGGACTTAACCCGCACATCAAGCTGAAGTTTGGCGGTATTGAGAGCAACACATTGCGTGCTCTGGTGGATCACTGCATCTAGATTGAGAAGGACCGTGCTGAAGCTGGAGAAGAGTATAGGGATAGGAAACACAAGCCTGAGGAGTCTCTCCGTGGTTGTGATCGCAAGAGGTTCTACAGAGATGCACCATCCAGGGAACGCTCTTGCCATAATAGGGATGACAACCCTAGATCGAGTAGGGGAAGTGGAGGCTACACCGCCAAATACTCCCACCCTACTCAGGATCATTACACCCGAGACCGTTATGCTTAGGACCGCAACAGTCAGGACCGTTTCAACCGTCCCCGCACAGTAAATGAACGCCCAGCACAGAACCGCTCCGCACCAAGCATTGGAAACTGGAAGGCACCCGCGTCAACCCCTACAGGTGGTACACCTTTCACTTGCTTTGCTTGTGGCCAACTAGGTCACAAAGCCGCTGAGTGCCCTCAGAACTCAGCTGCACAGAAGTCTTAGTTCAAGGGATCAGCTACTCATGGATGTCTCAACCATCTGGACGCCGAAGAAGCACAAGCTGCCCCTAACGTCGTGTATGGTATGTTCTTAGTTAATGGCAATACTACATCAGAACTATTTGACTCTGGAGCAACTTGTTCTTACATATCATCCAAGTTCGCACGAGATCATGACCTATCTGTAACCCCACATGAAGATCCTATCATCACTAGCTCACCTTTAGGAGACCTAAAATGCACCCATATCTGTAAGGGAGTGAGTCTTACCATTGAGGGTCTTATCTTTAAAGCCGATCTAACCCTATTACCTTCCACCAATCTTAATGTCATCTTAGGTATGGATTGGTTAACCATTCACCAAGGTATCATATCATGTTCACCTAGATATGTCCAAGTGACCCACCCATCAGGCCAAATCATTAGATGTGAACCCCAGTTTGGGAAGTCCACCTCAATCTTGTGTGCCCTTAAAGCGAGTTCAGAATCACAGAAAGAGAAGGAGACAGTTCATGATGTGCCTGTGGTCAGAGACTATCCTGATGTATTCCCTGAAGAATTACCGGGTATGCCACTAGACCGTGATATAGAGTTCATCATTGATCTGTTGCCGGGAACAGAACCCATTGCCAAGAGACCCTATCGCATGTTAGTTGATGAACTGGCCGAGCTCAAGAAACAGCTTGATGAGCTCATCTCGAAGGGGTATATCAGACCTAGTGCTTCACCCTGGGGATCCCCTGTTCTGTTCGTTAAGAAGAAGGACGGCTCGATGAGAATGTGCATTGATTACCAGAACTTGAACGCAGTCACCATCAAGAATAAGTACCCCTTGCCAAGGATTGATGATCTGCTTGATCAGCTTCGAGGAAACAAGTATTTCTCCAAGATTAACCTCAGATCCGGCTATCATCAGATGAAGATTCGAGAGAGTGACATTCCAAAGACAGCTTTTGTGACCAGGTATGGTCAGTTTGAGTTCACCGTGGTGTCCTTTGGACTCATGAATGCTCCCGCATACTTCATGAACATGATGAATAAGGTTTTCATGGAAGAACTAGATAAGTTCATGGTGGTATTCATTGATGACATCCTTGTCTATTCATCCACCGTTGAAGAACATGAACATCATCTGAGAACGGTGCTTGAGAAACTAGCCCAACATCAGCTATATGCAAAGTTCAGTAAATATGAGTTTTGGCTATAGGAAGTTGCCTTCTTAGGCGACGTACTATCAGCTGAGGGTGTCGCAGTTGATCTAGCCAAGATTGAGGCTGTGAAAGAATGGGATCAACCCCGCAATATGACAGAAGTCAGAAGTTTCTTGGGATTGGCTAGATATTATCGTCGATTCATCGAAAACTTCTCCAAGATAGCCCGTCCAATGACCAATCTTCTGAAGAAGACCAAGGAGTTTGAATGAGCGCCCAAGTGCGAACAAAGCTTCCAGGAATTGAAACAGAAGCTTACCACAACTCCTGTGCTAGCATTGCCTGACATCAGTAAGGATTTTGTGGTCTATTGTGATGCATCCCGTCAAGGACTTGGCTGTGTATTGATGCAAGATGGAAAAGTAATAGCTTATGCTTCTCGACAGTTGAAAGAACATGAGAACCAATACCCCACTCATGATCTTGAGTTAGCAGCAGTGGTGCATGCCTTGAAGATCTGGAGACACTACTTGATAGGCAACAAGTGTGACATCTACACCGATCACAAGAGCTTGAAGTACTTTTTCACTCAAGAAGATTTGAATATGAGGCAATGCCGATGGCTTGAGTTGATCAAGGACTACGACCTGGAAATTCACTATCATCCGGGAAAAGCTAATGTAGTCGTAGATGCTCTTAGTCGCAAGAGTTACTGTCACGCCTTGATCACTGAATCCGTACCACCTGAGATCAAAGAAGAGATTGATGATTTCCAACTTGAGATACTACCGCATGACTTGTTGAATGAGCTCCGCATACAATATGATCTCACAGATCGCATCCGTCAAGCTCAGAAAAGTTGTGAAGAGATTAAGTATCTCCGTGGTCTGATGAAACTAGGCTACAAGACCAACCACCAGGAAGATGAACAAGGAACTATCTGGTTCAAGAATAGAATCTGTGTTCCATCTGACCCAGTACTACGAGGGGAAATTCTGTTGGAAGCTCATGATTCCAAATACTATATTCACCCTGGAGGGTCAAGGATGTACCAAGACCTGAAGAAACACTTCTGGTGGAAAGGCATGAAGACAGACATTGCAGGACATGTGGCATGTTGTGACACCTGCAACAGAGTCAAGGCTAAACATCAAAGGCCTGCAGGATTGCTAAAGCCTCTTGACGTTCCCGAGTGGAAATGGGAGAACATATCCATGGATTTCATAGTTGGATTGCCTCGTTCATAGAAAGGCAATGATTCCATCTGGGTGATTGTTGATCGCTTGACCAAGATTGCTCACTTTGTACCAGTAAAGACCAAGACCAACGCCGAGAAATTAGCGGATCTATATGTTGAGCATATTCTCAGACTACATGGAGCTCCCTCTAGTATTGTATCTGATCGTGGTCCTCAATTTGTGTCCCGATTCTGGGAAGCTCTGCACAAGTCTATTGGAACCAAACTTGATTTTAGTACCGCTTACCACCCACAGACAGA
Organism: Miscanthus floridulus; assembly: GCF_019320115.1. Lineage (NCBI taxonomy): Eukaryota > Viridiplantae > Streptophyta > Magnoliopsida > Poales > Poaceae > Miscanthus > Miscanthus floridulus. Next base: position 120,515,801 of record NC_089597.1, on the reverse strand, counting down.
TGGACAGATAGAACGAGTAAATCAGATCTTAGAAGACATGCTTCGCGCTAGTGTACTAAATTACGGCTCTGATTGGGAGAAATGCCTACCCTATGCAGAGTTCTCTTACAACAACAGCTACCAAGCCAGTATCAAGATGTCGCCATTTGAAGCTCTATATGGCAGACCTTGTAAGACACCTTTAATGTGGTCCCAACTGGGAGAAAGATCATTCTTTGACTCCGCTAAGATTCAAGATGCAGAAGAAGGAGTTGCTCAGGTAAGAGAGAATTTGAGAATTGCTCGAAGTCGATACAAGAGCTATGCTGACAAAAGAAGAAGAGAACTAGAGTTCAATGTGGGGGACTTCGTCTATCTCAAGGTATCCCCGCTACGTGGAACGGTCAAATTCTATGTGAAAGGAAAGCTTGCCCCAAGATTTGTTGGCCCATACAAGATTTGCAAGAGGATTGGAAAGCTCGCCTACAAACTTGAGTTACCTGAGGAATTGACAGGTGTACATCCCATATTTCATGTATCCCAGCTACGCAAATGTTTAAGAGTACCCGATGAAGTAGTCCCAACTGGTACACTTGACATTCAAGATACACTTGAGTATAAGGAACATCCTATCGGAATTCTGGGCAGAGATACCAAAGAGACCCATAGCAAGACTATTCCTATGTGCAAGGTTCAATGGAGTAATCATACTGAGAGAGAAGCAACATGGGAAAAAGAGTCTGACCTCCGGCTACGATATCCCTACCTCTTCGAAGAGTACGTTACGCTTTAATCTCGGGGACGAGATTCTGTTAAGGGAGTAGGACTGTAACAACCCAAAAATCCACACATTGAAAATACCAACTACAAAATTTTTCTTAAAACTTCCATGTGATGATGAGTGTCATGTATAGTAACCCAACCTAAGAAATGCATTAGGTCTAACTCCAACCCAAGTTAACACATAAGCATGGCATGTCATTAGTTAATTGCGTTTATTTAAATTCTAACAAATAAGTATTGCATACATTGAATGTGATTTGGATTTCCATTTGAGTTATGATATGCTTAACAACTCCAATAAATTAGGTGCACCAAATTGGAATTCAAATTTTAGAACCAAATTCGAATTCAAACAAAAGAGATGAAATGAAAAACAGAAAAAGGAAATGAGGAAAAAGGCCTCGCAGCCCAGGCTGCTCGGCTTCGTGGCCCAGCTAGCCCAACCGTGTCCACCTTGCACCGGTGCACGCACGTACGTGGCCCACGAGCTGGCCCAGCGCATCGCCTGCGCACCCATCTGCCTCGCTCGTAGCCACTGGCCACTGGACCCCGCATGTCAGCCGCACTCCCGTCTACAGTGTCGTCTTCCTCACCCACACCTCAACTGCCTACGTGACCGGCGCTCGACAGCTGTGGCAGGGGCGGGCCAGGGGGTCATGCTCGGGGCATGACCCTGTCCCCTTGCGCTACGCCCACGCAACCCCGCACCACCGTCTGATGTGATGCATCCGCCTCCACCACACGATGCCATCCGCCCTGGGAGGCATGGCACTCGGCTATAAAGCTAGCCCGCACGCTGCTCACGCCCGGTGCCCTAGCTTCCCCCTCAGCCTTAGCCGCCACTTGGTGGCCCAGCAGCCACACCACATCGAGAGTAGAGGGCCGAGAAGGAGATTGTGAGGGGGGAATCGGAGCCCCCGCACGTTGCCGAAGTCGCCGGAGCCGAGGGCGACGCCGTCGTCGTCATCACGATCACGGATCGGCACCGCACGACACTGCTACCGGAGCTACATGGCCGCAACTCGACACTGCACCGCCATCCTTTCTTCCACAACACCTACGATGAGCCCTGGTTCATTCCCTGCTCGCCACTGGACCTTGCTACTCCGGCCATGGCGCTCCATACCGTGAGCATGTAGGACAAGGCCATCCCCGGCCTCTAGGCACACTAGCACAGCACACTCACGTTGACCGTGACCATCCCCGAGCCCTTGGACGCTGTAGGCCTCTCTAGGTTCCCCGGACGTCGTAGCCGAGCACGCATGTCGCACTCGCAACGCCGCCACCATGACGTAGCCACCACCAGAGTACCCGACCACTGGTCCGAGCACCCGACCACCAGTCCGAGCACTCGACCACTGGTCTGAGCACCCGACCACCAGTCTGAGCACTCGACCACCGGTCCAAGCACCCGACCACCAGTCTGAGCACCCGACCACCGGTCCGAGCACCGACCGCCGTGGCTAGTACCGCTGGGAGCGCCTGGCGCCTCCTTGATCCGCCCGTTCCGTTCGCTGAAGCCACGGGTAAATCACGCGCACACCGTGACCACCCTGTAGGAGCCCATAGTGACCTGCACGCCTCGCCATCGACACCATGTCGCCGTGGCCGCCGAGAAGACCCCACCGGCCACCTAGAAACCGGAAGTCCTGCCCTGAGCTCTGGACGCCCTCGCCACGTCCACACAGATCTGTAGGAGCCTACACGCCCCACTGTGACGCCCTCCGAGGCCATAGCCACCACACCAATGCCGCCGACATGATCGAAAGGCCGTCCGCCGTGGCCAAAGCCACCAGAGGCCCTAGAGGATCCCTCGACCTACCCAACATGCCTGCTAGAGCATTGTGATGCCCATGCGCACCATAGAGCTGGCCAATGCCACTGCACCCACGCCACTCCCGCACACAGGTTGTGCTCGAGCCGCCGTTCGCCGTGACCAGTGACTTAGGATGCACCATCCATCGCCCAGACTCCACCATTGCAGTTGCCATGGCACAGGGAGGCTTTTCCCCACCTCAATTGGAGGTCTAAGCCGTTGCGGGAGCTCACCGGTGAGCATGTCACCGGTAGGAGCGCGCTGTGGAAGAAATAGGGGAAAAGGGGCAAGGTGAGCAGCGTAGCCCTGCACCCAGTGCACATGAGCCGAGTCGAGGAGAAATGACGATGGGCTCGGTCCACCATGGACCCTGCCTTAGGACCATGGACCAGGAGCGCTGGTCCACCGTGAGCCACATGGTGTGAGCCATGCTATGGACGAAGCCCAATAAGAGCCCACGGCCGTGACGTGCCAGCATCACAGCGTGGCACGTGTTTGGCCCGGCCCGGCCCAGACCGGCCCAACCCAAAGCCCAACCAGCCTAGTTCGGACCCAGCCCGTATTGAGCGTTGACTGGTCAACGTTGATCGTTGACCTGGCCCCACATGTCAGCAGCACAGACACGCTGGACCCACACGTCAGATGCTGATGTCATGATGACGTCACGAGGGACCCACATGTCTGCGACCCAAGAGCCCCTGGGCCCCACCTGTCAGCTAGGAACCATGATGACAACGCCATGCTGACGTCATGCTGACGACAGCAAGCCACGTGGACCAACCACCGCAGGACACGTGTCAGCCCAGGATTAATTCAGCCTTTTTGCAATTTCAAAAATAGATTTAAACTTCGGAAATTCATAACTAACTCATACGACCTCGGAAAAATACGAAACTAGGACCAAAATTCATCTAAAATCAAGCTTTATGCAATGAACCCATGTTTGAGTGCATTTGGCTCTTTTGAATTTTCATTGCTTCTTTGTGCTATTCTATAGACGTCGCTAACGTGACTATAATGCAAACGATGCAAACTCGAAGGAGAACCTGACGGACGAGGACCGTGAGTACCGTGAGGAGAATGGAGACGACTACACTGAAGGTGCCACATCCCACCCAATCTCGTAGCACCTATTACGCATGGCTAATATAGAACTGCTATCGCTTTACTTTACTACTACAATTATACTATGCTAGGACTTGTATGGTAGTATGCTTGCTTGGAAGCCTTTACCTTGACGCAACCGTACCCCTGCATACCCTACTAATAGGATAGACACACACATACTGCTATATATTTCATTACTTATACTACGCTTATACTACGTGCATGGTGGAAACTGGTGTTACCTGGACTATGGGGAGAGTGCTGCGTGTGTGACTTGGGTGTGTGGAGGGTGAGGGTTGTGTCGACCAAGTTGGAGTATATGACGAGCCTAGGGCAAGTCTTGCTAAGGGATGCTACCTAGGCACCCCTAGAAATGGATACCTGTGGTGGGTAGATGGTATATGAGGTGGACCTGGGTGTGAACCTGTGATGGGTGGAGCCTGGGATGGAGGTGCTATGGTGGCACGGTAAATGGAAACCCCGATGGAGACATTCTGGCTTGGTCATCCCTAAGGACTTACTAGTACTCAAATTCACCAGGAAGCCTTACATACCACTCGCCTTATATGGTGCGGGACGGCTGGACTACTTGGTAGGATATTGCCACTACTGCTAGGTTGATAGTGGATAGTGTAAGGAGGTACGGGGCACGGAGGATTCCCCCCACACCCTTCCAAGACTTCATGGAGCCACCCCAGACTTAACTTGGGGTGAACCAGGGCTGAATGGTAGAGTGGCATTATCCTAGGCTAGCAAGCGGCCAGAATCAGCCTAGTTGACGATGGTCAGCGAGGAAGGCGGATCTTGTGGTTATGTAAAACCTCTGCAGAGTGTATGGTTGATCGATCGATACATGTGCCGACTTGTTGGCTATGGACCTTTCCTAGGATTCGCTTAAACTAGATAGTGAGATGAGTCCTTCTCTTCTTCCCCGTGAGAGAGTGTCGGTCGTAGCCAGGGGCTACAGGCCTTGAGATAGTGCCGAGAGGGAGTTGGCCTGTCCACTAAGTGATGGTATGGTGATGGTATGGAGATGGTGGTATGTCGATCCCAGGATCGAAACCTGGATTGGAAAAGGGAATGGAGTGGAATGTGTGTGGGAATGGTGTTAAAACTTGACAAAATATTATTGTTTACTGATATGCTAAATGCATAAGAAACCCCAGCCTTATAGGTTCATTTTGCTTATACCCATCTTGCATCCAAATTCCACAAAGCAATGCTCATAGGGTTGGGAGTGGCCAGTACAAATCGTACTGATAAATTTTAGCACACAGGTTCTGCTGAGGAGTATAGCTCCGAGGGTTTGACGGATGAGGGGTTCGTGCCTATGCTCGAGTTTGGTGATCTTATCTTCAAGCTGTTCTGAATGAATGCTACTTTTGATCCCGCCAATGCGGCGATGTAATAAATTATGTAATTCTACACTATTTGTACTCTGATATTATCATTGTATGGATGTGATATTCGACTAGAATTTGGGTAATATGATCTACAACGATCGTACTACACTTTAACACTGTGGATTTCCCTTCGTGGAAATTGGGGTTGTTTCACCTGGACCTCGAGAATCTAGGCTACCAAGATGAACCTTGGGTGCTTGCTTCACGTGTTGCACACGTTTTCTATATGTCTGACCCACAAAGTAACCTCCCCCTAAAGAAGAAGACAAAGCACGTGGTTGCCTCTGGGAAACAGCACATTATTGGAGTTGATGGCGTGGACGATGTTGAAGCTTATAATAACTACGATGAGATGCCGCTATTCATAGACATTCCTAAGAAGATCAGTGTTGTGGAAAAGAACCTACCCAAAGACATATTGCCATGGGAATGAAAAGGTGTCAAGGGGAAAGTCGTTACAGCGGGCTAGCTAGTTGTTGAACGTGGAGTGTTTGTGTAAGTGTGTGTTTGTAAGACTTCATTTATGCATACGTGTGTGACTATATATTTATGTATGTGTGTAAGGCTATATATTTTTGTATGTGTGTGAGACTACATTTATGCATGTGTGTAAGACTACCCTTTGCAACATCTAGATGAATCTATTTGAATATCCACTCTATTACTACTAAAACTTTATGAAATCACTTAACACTTTATGAAATGAAGAAATAACCAAAATAAAAGTAGGAGATCTTGACGAGTTATACAACTTTTATATTCATCACCTTTACAGCTGAAATCATTTAGTATTTGAAAATCAAATTTGAAGCTGTCATTTTCTGAAATTCAAAATTTGAATTGTTCAAAATTAGTGACAAAGATAGATGACTAGACTAAAATGATAGAGCATGATTTTAGAAAATTTTAGGAAAAAAAACCATCACATTTGGAGTTAGTATGAGGAAGAAAAACTAGTTACAAGTTTCAGCCACAGATTAAAAAGAGAAATCACACTTGTTCATCATTGATCGTCATGAACAGTTGTGATTTTTCTTTTTAATCTCTGGGTAAAATTTGTAACTAGTCTTTCTTCTTCATACTAACTCCAAATGTAATGATTTTTTTCCTAAAATTTTCTAAAATCTTGCCCTATCAAGTTTGTGTGTTGATTTGGTCATTCTTTTTATTTGACAAAGTTTGAGCACTTTAAATTTTCAAATTTAAAAAAATGACAGGTTCGAACGTGATTTTCAACCATTAAATGATTTCAGCTAAAAAAGTGATGAATACCAAAGTTGTATAACTCATCAAGATCTACAACTTTTATTTTGGTCATTTCTTCATCTGACAAAGTGATAGTACATATTTTTTACAAATCAACATGTCTCTCGTATAGTTCATGAAACTATGAGTCATGTGTGAATTTGTGAAAAAGCCTTAGCTTGTAAATTTTGCTAAAGCTTTTGTTGTGTTACCTCTGCTAATACTTTGTCATGGCGTATATGCAGGTCCCTCCTGAAACTCAGAAAAGACGACATCTACGTCCGTGACATCTCACTGGACAAGACGAAGTAGAGGAAAGGAGAGCAGAGGCAACAACCATAGAGATAGATCATGATGCCTCTGCTCCACAACCTCAAGACACAACTACGACTACCAAGCCTAAGAGAAAACGAGGGGATAGAAAAGGAAATCTATATCCAGATAAGGCATGCTATGTGATAACGGAGGTCGGGCCAGCAGGGGAGATCCTTGAGACGAAAGAATTAAGAGGACAATTCCATAATGTGATAGGGGCCCTAGTAAGAGATAAATTGAACCCAGCAATCTCTAACTGGAAAGAGGTACCAGAGAACAAAAAGAATGAACTATGGGATAGGCAGCTGAAGCTCAATTTTAGATTTTCGGAGGGTAAGCAAGAACTGGTAAAAATGCTTTCAGGATGATGGGAGAGTCATTCCGACGTTGGAGGTCAGAGCTCAACATGAAGTATATCCAAAAGGGGTTAACTCCCTTCAATGAGTTTGGCAAAATAACTCCTAGTCAATGGGAGGAGCTCATGGCTCAAAAGACTTCACCGGAGGCATTGGAGCCCAGTGCTCGTAACACCGAGCTGGCGAAGAGGAACAAACACCACCATTATCTAGGCCCCGGTGGCTACTATGCCAAGGAAGAGGAGTTTAGGAAGATGGACAAAGAGGCCACAACTGCTGGGAATATCGATGTGATAAATTTGAAGGTACGCTCAAGGAAATGGATATATGCGAGGAGTATAGAATCATCCAGCGGTAATCTTAAGTTTGATAAGCTAGAGACCCAAGAGGCAGTATTAAGGATACTAAAATATGCTGAAGACAAGGAGAAGGGCTCATTCAATCCTTCTAGAGAGAGGGACGAGCTTAGCCTTGGCTTAGGAAACAAGGAGCACACAGGCCGCACTAGGGGGCTAGGGAAAATGATGACCTGGAAGCAAGGATTCAAAGAGGATAGGCACATGTACAAGAAACATGGCAGAGACCGGGAGACTAATCTTGAGCTCTAAGTGAAGGCTCTAGTTGCAAAGGCGCTGGAGGAGCAAGGACTGTCTACGGAGCCACAGATATTAGGTACGCCACCGGGAGAACTGGCATTAGTTGGCAGCCCTCCGAAAGTTCCTAGCAGCCAAGGTTCTACTGCAGCCACAACCCCTATCGATCGCATATAGGAACCAACTAGTTGCATCTTGGTGTTTCTTAGCAGCCGGCAGAACACTATGATGGAGGTGGCAACGGGTGTGGCACATCCTCTCGGTGGCTTACACCACAATAATAAGATACCATCGGACTACACTAGGATCGAGGTGCATACCGTGAAGCCCAAGTTCATACAGTGGAGGATAGACTACGCAACTCCCAAGGGGCTGGTGTTACTTGGAGACATTATGGGGCAGTTCATCCTCTGGCACAAATGGGACATTATATTGACTGCTTCTTCGCCGCCTCCCCCTCTCCTAAATTTGGAGCAAGTTGTTGAGGTTAGGGAGATATTTTCACCGTCTCGTGACCACCACATTCCTGAGATGCCACATTCTTCCCCGCCTCCTAGCGAGCATGTGCCTGATGAGATGCCACAACCTTCTCTAGCTCGTACCGAGCAAGTGCATGATGAGATGCCATAGTCTTCTCAACAAGCACAGCCGATACATGAACAACGAGTGCCTCCTGAAGAAGGTGATGCACAAGAAGATGAGGACGTGCCTAAATGGGAACTTTGAAAGAAGCATCCAATCACCATAAGGCTGGTTTATGTTCTGATGAAATGCGTCTCATCGGTGTCCAAGTGGTATTCCCATGACCAGTTTAAGCATGAGAACCAAGTTAAAAAAGTCCCATCACGGGGTTCTAAGGAGGCCGTCACTAGCAAACTATACCAAATTGCAAAGCAGTATCCAAATGTTGATGCCATCAAATGGTCAAAGGATTGCCTGAAAACATATGAAAGAGGCAAGCCCTTCCTATCAAACCGGGACATTCAGCGCCTATCACTTGGAATGAGAAGGTTCCATAATTGGTACTTGCGTGTTCTCCCAATGAGCATAGACCTCATACAAGCATGCTTCCCCACCGGCACATTTGGAAGCTCAATTGGGAAAATTGTCTTTGACTTCAATGACATGCACACATGCTTTCACCTAGGAGAAATGGAGATGAATCTAATTCACACATGGTGCCTGTAAGTCCTTGTCCTCCTGATATGATATGAATGTAATCTTTGAATTTTGTTGTAACTGACCCACGTCGTGATTTGTAGAATGTAAGTGCACATTGTCAAACAAATGCCAAGTGTGAAAGCCGGGTATCTAGAACCTCAAGCTATAGCCCAAACAAATTTTAATTACCCTAAATAGTGGAAACCGGATGCCAAAGAGCTAGCTACTGCAAAAACTCTTTGGGGGAAAGAGCACATCCGTACGACGAAACTAAGGGAAGAGTCCCTTAAGGTTGCGGCATATATTGCCTTGGCTTTCAAAACTCTCCAACAACACTCTACTATATGGCTACCATACAACTTCGAGTAAGTTTAACTCTATACTAAAAGCTTTGTTCGATATATTTTATTCGATGCAAAAGAGCTTATCTAGTTCTATGATTAAATCCATGCAACAACCACCGGATTTGTATAGCCGTTGATGTCGGGAGGAGCATGGCATGGGTCTTTGATTCAATAGATAGGGACCCGGTGACATACAAAGACTTCATATCGATTCTCAAGACGTATACATATCGACAATCCTCATTAGCTTATATGTTTGTATGCATACTTGTAACGTTCACTTTTGGATACTAACAAGTTGTATTTGCTAAAATAATTCGAACAGGGCATTTAGGTTCTATGTCACTAATCATCATGGAAGGCATGATCCAGCAAGGAAGGAAAAGTTGGCTATAAAAACACTATGTGCGGTAAGTGTAACTTACTTCTTCAGTACTCCATTACATGACTATTAAAAGCATTACTTAACATTTTCATATGCAAAACACACAGTGCCCCAAGTAGAAGCCTAGGAGTGTACATTGTGAATACTATATATGTTCTATGATGAGTAACACCGGTGCCTACAGGAGACACCCCTTAAGGGTAAGTTTGAAACTCTTCACCCGTAGTATAAAAACTTCGTACATTGTATGAAATACTAAACCAAAACTTGTTCTCTTATAGTGGAAAGAAGAGAAAGGAATGAAAAGAGACCCATACAAGGATGACCAAGTCTTAGAGCTTGTCAGCGACCTTTGCAATTTTATATTGGACCAGATTGTACACGTCAAAGGCATCTACCATGACCGAGAGTCTGACTTAGGTAGAAATTCTCAGTACCAACACCTTCGTGAGACTGAAAGGCTAGCTCTAGGATGTTGATAACAATGTGTATGGAATTTGTATATTTAATGATGGATTGTATATATTCTTGTGAATTGGATTTGTAATTGTAGTTTATATAATACTCTTGTGCTTGTAGTCTAAGGGGTTCGGAATGCTGGTCGTGGGGCGTTCGGCAACATGAATGCGGTTCGGAACGTTGGTCGCGGGGCATTCGGCAACGCGAAAGCTTTGGCTGTAATACGTGGAAACAAACAGTGTTCTGGTCGAATTTGAATTGTAAATTTGAATTTTTTTGCAGAAAAACGTACTGTAGGAGTGGTTCTAGATTGAACCATCCCTATAAATAGGTATTATAGAGGCGGCTAGTACTACAGCCGCCCCTACAAATCGATTTGTAGGGGCGGCCTGAGAACCACCCCTACAAATGCAAGATTTGTAGAGAAGGTTCGGTAGGGGCGGCTGGCCAAACCACCCCTACAAAGGGTTACGAGCCGCCCCTAAAAATGGTTTCTGTTGTAGTGTTATACAATCATAGTGCTTGAAATAACACTTACATAGTCACATATGGAGAAGTTCATGTAGCACCTTGGTATCTTAGTTTACTAATGACTTAGGATTTCCTAAGCAGTGCTGCATAATTGGCAATAAGATACTACAGTAAAATTCATATGGAACACGTCTCCAGTCCACTTGCTGAGCATAACCATTTGGGAACAATAAGCTCTTATTTTGTTGTTGGCTTTTATATCTTAATTTACATTCTTCTATAATTTGCTACAAATAATAGTACTATAAATACTTCTCAAAATCCCACAAACAACATGCGACGAATTGTATTTCACAAAATCCCGCAGCAACGTACAAGGATTTTATCGGTGCTTTGAGTTACCACCAACGAGTAAATTTCTAGTATTGTGTGTCTGGCTCAGATGGTGTGCTTAGAGGACACGAGGTTTATACTGGTTCGGGCAAAATGTCCCTATGTCTAGTTTGTTGCCGCTGCTCGTGTTACTAGCACTAAAAGTTTGTAGTAGGGGTTACAAACATGTGAGAGGGATAGGTCCCAAGTCTCTGGTGGAAAGAGTGAATGGGTGCCGAGAGCTCTGTTGCTGCTCAGCCATGTGCTTGTGTTGTGTTCTGGTCAGTTCGAGGTTCGATGGGTTCATGATGGTTCGATCGGGTCTGGCCTTAATCGATCGATCGATCCCCTTCGTGGGGCGCCCTGCTTTCCCTTTTATAGGCCAAGGGAAAGCACGGGTTACAGCGGAGGGAAAGAGAAGAACGAGAGAGAGCTGAAGGCCTTTAGGATCGCTAGGTCCTTTAGGATCATTAAGTCCTTCTTATCCTTCATGCGGGTCCCACGTGACCCTATAGATGTCAACAAAGATGGTTCCATGTCGAGGCCCTATCCGTCACTGGCGCCATGCGTAGGTGTCATTTGTCGGTCATGGTGCTCCACTCTGTCCTGACAGACATCGTGGTGAATCGACGTGCCTATCAGTGTTCATATGAGGGTTAGGCAGAACAGCACATGTACGCCCGACGCTGTTCCTGATGTGAATCCTTGGGTATGGCCCATTGTGGCCGCGGGTTACATCGGGGCATGCTGGTGTCCTCCCTGGTGTCAGAGCTTTGACCTAGACCCATACACTTGGACCTGGAGTGGTTGGTGGCAGCATGGGTCTCCGTCAGGTGAGACGAAGCCCGCAGCCTCGCGGTGGGGCAAGGCAGAGCGCAATCCCAAAGGTTGAGCGAGGTGGAGCTCGTGGCCTTGGGGTCAGGCATGGCAGAGCGCAAACCCAAGGGTCAGGCGAGGTGGAGCGCAAACCCAAGGGTTAGGCGATGCGGAGTCCGCGGCCTCGGGGTCAAGCGAGGTGGAGTCCTTCCCTAGAGGCTCCCCATGGGTCGGTCGAGGTGGAGCCCATGTGTGGGGGGGTACGACCCTAGATACCCACGGTAGACCACATGGGTTGCACCCCTAGGGGCGGTCCAGCCCACAAGACGAAGCCTTGCGGGGCATGACTCTGCTCGATACCTCTCGCAAGACACCAGGAAGATATCCTGAAGATACTATGGGATCTGTTAGGATACGTATGATCCCATGATTCTTGTAATCTGTTATTACTTTCTAGTTATCTCTCAGATCTAACCGACTTGTAATCCTACCCCTAGACTATATAAGGTGGGCAGGGACCCCCTCCAAACCACGCAATATCATATGATAGCTAATACAAACCAACAGACCATAGGAGTAGGATATTACATCATACTAATGGCCAGAACCTATCTAACTCGTGTGTCTCTGTTGCCTTGTTGTTCTTGATTACATGCCTCTCTACCGATCAATCTACCTTCATGGAATACCCCTCAGAGAACTACCGATGATATTCTATCGATAGTTGGCACGCCAGGTAGGGATGTGAGTGTTGTTTCTATATCAAACAAGATGGTATATTCCACAGGCTCTTCGTCCCTCCCATGGCCTGGCTAGATCTTCATGGTTGGATCGATCTCAAGGATCATCAACGCTGACAGAGTCGGAGAGCTCATCGAGCCGGTGCAGATCGATTCTGCTTTGATCACCCCAACACCTATGAATGTAGATCTAATCTTAGAACCACCTCTAAGGTCACCTTCATCGACAACTCACCACCCGCTTCCTCGCTACTAGAGGAGGCAGATCAACAATGATGATCTGATCACATCCATCGATCAGGTTGGTCTAAACCTCGCTAATTGCCTCTCCATCGCCGAATTGGCTTTGGACACTCTAGTTTAGCGCCGACCACCCTCTGATCCAGATCTATCAAAGGCTGCTTGGGAAACTCCAGGGGTTACGACCCTACCCTTCGGATTCGCTAATGCCGTCGCTGCTTACCAAGATGCCCTAAGGAGCAAATTCGTCGACCAGGTTGGAGATATCTATCCTCTCACTGACTAGATCACCGACCAACCACCGCTAGCCGTCAACATGCTGCACATCGGCCGATGCCCCGGAGCATCCCTCCAAACCATCCTAGAGGAGAACCCAGACTCTGAGTCCTAGGGCTCTGCTAAGACCATCACCAAAACCACCACCGAGCTACTTCCTCTCCCTCCTTTCCATGGTGCGCAATCTTCAACATCACCATTGACAGCCCCCTTAGAATGGTGAAACCGAGGAAGGCACCACTCGTGAGAACTAGAACGTCAACCGAGCATAGCGCTGAGCAAACTAGGTCACCCTTGTGATGGCCGAGCAGTAGCTTGACTCGCAAGGAAGGACACTCCAACACAACCTCGACGACAAGTTTGTCTGTGTTGACGGCCACGACATCTACAAAGACCCTAAGCGCCAACCTGGCCGTGGCCGCCAATGAGCTCGCCCAACTCCCACAGGCACTAGAGGTCACAAAGGTCACCGCCATGCTTAAAGTGGTGCACTGCTAGGTCAATGAGATCCGCTAGGATCAGAGACCTTCACACTCTACAACCTCCATTCGCCGATCAGCCGCTCCAAGATCTGATCGCCGCCCAAGTCACTTCACCGATCAGCACCGCGACTACAGGCAACCCCTCTAGGGCAGAGCTAGGAGCAACCGCATTGAACATCACTGCCAACATGACTAGGAGATCGACCAGGATGTCCTAGTGCACCTCAACAATCTCTGAGATGCACGACAACGTATCAACAAACTCCGCTTTGGTCACCATGAAGAAGAAGTATGCCACCGCCAGGAGTATGAGCAAGAATACGGTAATCTGGACTCAGTTCTCAAGTTGCTCAATGTCGGCAATGCTGTAGACGATGACGCTGACAACCCTAAAGGGCCCCCAGCTTTCACGAGGGTGCTCCGAACACTTTAGTGCCCCCATGGTTTTAAAATCACTGGGGTCAAGCCCTATGAGGGAAGGATGAACCCAACACAATGGCTATAGGCCTACGCCACTATTGTCCACACCGCCAGAGGAGACACTAGTGTCATGGCAAATTATCTTCCTATCATGCTCACACCAACTGCCATGAACTGGTTCACAAGCCTTGCCCTAGAGTCCATCGGATCCTGGGAAGAGCCGAAAAAGTCTTCACTGACAATTATATGGCTATGTGTACTCGGCTGGGCACCAAGCATGATCTCAACCACATCAACCAGAAGCCATCCGAGCTCCTCCGTAGCTACATCAGATGCTTTTTCAAGATGAGGAATTTTATTCCCAACATCATGGAAGCGGAGGTCTCACCACTTTCATCCGAGGACTTCATCACCACGAGCTTCGCTCCAAGTTCAACCGCAAGCCGCCCACAAGGATTGGTGAGATGATCATGGCCACCAACTAGTATGCCGATGTTGAGGAAGCTGAGGTGCGCTTCAATGAGGATACGGGCACTCATCGCCCAACTCACCGCTACGACGACCGACTCGACGACCGACGCCACAATGACCGCCGCTACGACGACCGTAGTTACCATAGGGATAGCAGCCGTGATCGACCAGAAGGATCCAAGCCTAGTCAAAATTGTCATCACCGGCCAGACCACATCGTCGCCACCATTAATGAACCTCACACCAAGCACAACTATGATGAGCAGTACAAGAAGATCCTTGATGGCCCATGCCCCCTCCACAAGAACGCCAAGCATAAAATGAAGGACTGCCTTAGCTTGTCTAAGGAGTTCTAAGACAAAAAGCTAGACGATGACACCAACAACAGAGCCGAAGGCCACTGACCACCTAGGGGCAATAACAATGCCTTCTAGGATCATGACAAGGTGGTCGCCACCATCTTTAGGGCCCTCGCCTCCATCGAGAGCAGAAGAGAACGGAAGCTCACAGCCCGACAGGTGCTCACCGTCACTACGGAAGACGCTGCCGCCAACCCCAGCTATTGCCCATGGTCTAAGGTCCCCATCACATTCAGTAGGGCTAACCAGTGGGCGGACATCCCCTACAAAGGGTGTTTCCCCCTCGTCCTTGACGCAACTGTCCAGAAAGTGCTTTTCAGAAAAGTGCTCATCGATGGTGGGAGCGCTCTGAATCTCCTCTTTGCCGGAGCCCAAAAAGAGTTGGGCCTCGGGATAACAGATCTCACACCCTCAGACTCCTCCTTTTGGGGTGTGGTACCTAGCAGGGCATCCAGACCGCTTGGAGAGATAACCCTACTAGTACAGTCCAGCATGGCAAGCAACTACCACGTCGAGCACATCAACTTCTACGTTGCCGACTTCAACACCGCTTACCACACCATACTTGGCCGGCCAGCTCAGGCCAAGTTCATGGCTGTACCGCACAACGCTTATCTAGTGCTGAAGATGCCTTCGCCTGCTGGAGTCCTAGCCTTGTGGGCCAACCTCTTCATCGCCTATGCCTACAAGACCGAGAGTCTCGCCCTCGCTGAAGCCACCAACCTCTCCATCCAGATGGCCAGTGTGGTCACCGACGCCAAGATGGTGCCCACCGACGACCTAGAGATCCCATCGCTGGAGCCTCCTCGTGCCTTCGCCAAGTCCAAGGAAACCAAGGAGGTTGGCCTCAGCCTCGACGACCCCTCCAAGACCGTGAAGATTGGGGCTCACCTTGACCCCAAATAGGAAAGCGCACTCATCTCCTTCCTATGTGCCAACACCAATGTGTTTGCTTGGAAACCTATAGACATGCCAGGGGTACCGCAGGAGAAGATCGAGCACTCCTTGAATGTCTTGCCGACCGCCAAACCGATCAAGTAGAAACTCCATCGATTTGTGCCAGACAAGGAGGCTATTATGGTAGAAATAAAATGGCTCCTAGCTATCGGATTCATAAAAGAAGTGTATCATCATGAGTGGTTAGCAAACCCTATTCTCGTTCAAAAAAAGAAAAAAGAATGGAGAATATGCATTCATTACACTGATCTAAACAAACACTGCCCTAAAGACCCATTCGGTCTACCTTGGATAGATGAGGTTGTATACTCCACCGTCGGCTATGAACTACTCTCATTCCTCGATTGTTACTTTGGCTATCACCAGATCTCCCTCAAGGAAGAAGACCAGATCAAGACGTCGTTCATCATGCCCTTTGATGCGTACTGCTACACCACCATGTCCTTCGGACTCAAGAACACCGGGGTGACCTATCAAAGGGCCATCTAGATGTGCCTCGATCAACAGATTGGCTACAACATCGAGGCTTACATCGATGATGTGGTTGTCAAGTCTAAGACCGCTGACAATCTTATCGCTAACCTCGAGGAAATGTTCGCCAACCTAAAAAGGTACCAATGGAAGCTAAACCCTTCAAAGTGCATCTTTGGAGTTCCATCTGGTATACTGCTGGGCTACATCATCAGTGCCCGTGGCATCAAACCAAACCCTGATAAGGTCTCCGCCATCACAAACATGAAATGGCCAACATGTGTTAAGGATATATAGAAGCTTACAGGTTGCATGGCTGCTTTAAACCGCTTCACATCGCGCCTCGGTGAAAAGGGACTACCGTTCTTCAAACTCCTCAAGGCCTCTGAGCACTTTTCCTGGTTGGAGGAGGCAGACACAGCTTTCGAGTAGCTCAAGCTATTCCTAACAAAGCCTTCGATCATGATGGCGCCATGGCCAGACGAAACTCTCCTGATCTACATCACCGCTACTTCTCGTGTCATCAACACAGCCATTGTGGTCCAACGTGAGGAGGTCGGGCACACCTATAAGGTGCAACATCCGGTCTACTTCATCAGCGAGGTCCTTAATGAGCCCAAAACTTGTTATCCTTAGGTCCAAAAGCTGCTATACGCCATCCTGATTATGTCGCGCAAGCTCCACCACTACTTCGAGTATTACAAGATTGTCGTGGTCATCGAGTTCCCTCTAGGGGACATTCTCCACAACAAAGAGGCCAACGGCCGCATCATCAAGTGGGCCATTGAGCTCGACACTTACTCCATTGAATTCAAAAGTAGGCCTACCATCAAGTCTTAGGCGCTTGCTGATTTCGTCATTGAGTGGACCAAGATCCAAGAGCCCATCACCGCTACTTGTCTCGAGCACTAGGTGATGTACTTCAACGGTGCCCTCAACATCAATGGTGCTGGTGCGGGTGTTCTGTTCATTACGCCAACCAAGGATAAGCTCCGCTACGTTCTATGGATACATTTTCCAGCCTCCAACAATGCCGCTGAATACAAAGCATGTCTACATGGACTCTGTATAGCCGTTGAGCTTGGCGTTAAATGCATCATGGTATACGGGGACTCCACACTGGTCATCAACCAGCTCAACAAAGATTGGTTCTGCTCTAGTGACAAGATGGATGCATACTGTGCCAAAATCAGGAAGCTTGAAAGAAAATTCTACGGTATCGAGTACCACCATGTGGTATGATATCAAAATCAGCTCACCGACCACTTATCCAAGTTAGGCTCCTCTCACGCTACGATTCCACTGAGGGTCTTCATTCAAGATCTCTTGGCGCCATCCATTAAGGAAGAGAAAGAAGTTAAGGAAATTCCCCTCGCCGAGTAGCTGGTACCTACAGTACCTTCGTCGGCCGCTGATTGGAGGGAATAGTTCATCAAGTACCTCACTAGCGTTGAAGTACCTACCAACAAGACTGAAACCGAACGCCTAATTCATCGAAGCAAGCATTACATGCTGGTGGACGACAACTTGATGAGGAAAAGTGCCACAGAAGGGATACTATAAAAATGCATCACCCAAGAAGAGGGAGTGAAGCTACTTCTCGAAATTCACTCTGGTTCCTACACCAACCACATGGCTTAAACCTGGTTGGCAAAGCTTTTCGAGCTGGTTTTTACTGGCCCCTGGCCATCTCCGATGCAGAAGACTTTGTCCGATGTTGTGAAAGATGTCAATTTTTCACCAAGCAAATACACATGCTGGCACAAGAACTATAGACCATCCCAGCTTCCTGGCCCTTCGCATGCTGGGGACTGGACATGATCGGGCCTTTCAAACCAGCGCCAGGTGGTTTTCGGTATGTGTATGTCTCCATCGACAAGTTTTCCAAGTGGATCAAGTATAAACCGCTCGTCTCGGCTACTACAAAGAAAGCTATCGAGCTCTTCGAAGATATCATCCATAGATCCGGTCTCCCAAATAGTATTATCACCGACATTGGAACCACATTCACTGGTCATCATTTTTGGGACTTCTACGAAGATCGGTGCATCTCCATCAAATACATCTCAGTTGCCCATCCTAGAGCCAACGGCCAGGTCGAAAGGGCTAATGGCATGATCCTTGATGCCCTCAAAAAGAGGCTACATCAGAAAGAAGAAAAGCATCCAGGAAGATGGCTCAAAGAGCTACCAGTTGTGGGCTAGGGACTACGCACTTAAGCTAGTCACAGCACCGGTGTGTCTCCATATTTCTTGGTCTATGGCTCAGAAACTATACTACCAGCGGACATTGCCTTCCAAGCACCTAGGGTGGAAAATTATGATGAAGAGCAAGTCATAGCTGTTCGAACGGAGGACGTCGATAGGGCTGAGGAAGAACACCTAATCACCTGCGTCCACACAGCCAAATATCTAGAAGGCTTGCAGAGGTACTACAACCGCAACAACAAAGGTCATTCATTGCTATCAGCGACCTCGTTCTCTACAGAAAACAAAAAACCGAAGCGATGCACAAGCTCTCCTCCCCCTAGGAAGGGTCTTATGTCGTCAAAGAGGTTACCCGACTAGGGTCTTATCGCCTATGTGACTTAGACGGAATCAATGTCCCCAACTCATGACACATCGAGCACCTTATACATTTCTATCCTTGAAACGCTCTAGATATGTATTCTCCGCTCCATGATGAATAAAGTTTTTGTCGCCATAATTTGTCTCCATTATTTCTCCATTGCGGTTTAATCTCCACTTACGGTCGCCGAGCTCCAAGCTACTCCATAACGAACTCCAGTATGAAATTGCCATAACTGCACCGATCATGTTTCTCCAAATCTCCAATGTTTTCACCGAACAGGTTCTCCAAATCACCGACCACGTTTCTCCAAATCTCCAACGTTTTCGCCGAACTAGTTCTCCAAATCACCGACCACATTTCTCCAAATCTCCAATGTATTTCGCCAAACAAGTTTCTCCAAATCGCCGACCATGTTTCTCCAAATCTCCAACATATTTTGCCAAACAGGTTTCTCCAAATCACCGACCATGTTTCTCCAAATCTCCAACGTGTTTCGCCAAACAAGTTTTGCCAAATCGCCGACCATGTTTCTCTAAATCTCCAAGATATTTCGCCGATCACCGAGCAACATACGTTCTGTTCTGTTCTCTATGGAGAAGACCCATTTTCTGATCTCTCCCTACACGTGTTACGGGCTCCGCGCTCTGTGTTATGGGTGGTTGGCTACGGTTCCTTGGTCACGCCTATCCCTCCTACACGTGCACGGGCTCCACGCTTGACATTATAGACTATAGGCTAGCCAAGGCTAAGAGCTCAATGAAGAACTAACTGCTCGGACATCACTTATACTATGTTTATTTCCAAGTTATTTTGCCAACCGCCGAGCAGCACACGTTTCACTCTATTCTCTATGGAGAAGACCCAGTCTCTGATCTTTCCCTACACGTGCTACGGGCTCCATGCTCTGTGTTATGGGTGGTCGGTTGCGGTTCCTTAGTCACGCCTGTTCCTCCTACACATGCACGGGCTCCATGCTTGATGTTATGGACTATGGGCTAGCTAAGACCAAAGAGTTTAGTAATGAACTAACTGCTCAAACGCTATTTATACTACGTATAATTGCGTTAGGGTTAATACTACAATGATTTTTTCACCGCAATACCAGCAAACTACATAAACATGCACATGTCAGCATTTATACACACAAATAAATGTTTTATGTGCTCTCACGTGCTCTAACTACCCTCTACAGATGTTACAGATCATATCCTCTGAGCAGATCACCAGGCTTCGCCATCGCCGTTCATCTCACCAAACAGGTCGATGTCACCGGCCAACTTCTTTGCTGTGTCCTCCACCTCATCCACCAGCTGGTGGTGCTCCACCTCACCCATCCCTTCAGCGAATCCGGCCCCTATAGCCTAAAGATCAATGGCTCGATAGTGGGACCGAACCACCATAAGGGCATGAGTAATGGTGGTAACAATGGCATCATGGTTGAAGCCCTTGAAGTTCTCCCATGCCGCCTTGCACCTTTGGATGATGGTGTCCAAATGCGGTGGCCTACTGTTGGGTTGAGGAGCCACCTCTAGGTCAACGTAGTCGAGCACCAGTTTAACTTCGACGACTATGGTGTCGAACTTGTCCCTTTGGGTCCTGGCCTCCTGCACCAGCACATCAAACTGTGTCTTGACCCTCTAGCGGTAGTCTACAAGCATTGCAACCATCAAGCAAGGAAACTACTTCAATAGTAACTCCGACCAGGAAGTACTCACCTTTCAGCTCCATGGCCAGTTTGTCTGCTTGCCCTGACTCCTTTGCCTTCTCCTCTCAGAGTTATTCGGTGGCTTGGCATAGCTGGCCGAGCTCCATGTCTTGCTCTACAAGCGCAATAGTCATCACCAAAACTATGGTTGTTCATCAATACAAATCTCATTCACCGACACACCATTACCTACTTTCTGCTTAGATACAAATCTCTGAGTTGCATGGAAGCACTCACCAGCTGCTCAGAGATAGTCGCCAGCTGCTCAGACGTAGCTGCCAGCTGCTTAGACAGCACTCCCTTATGGTATTCCAGGTCCTGAACATTGGACTCAGCAAGGTCGTGCTCATGCTGGGCCCTCTAGATGTTTCTCTCCATAAGGTTCATCACCTCCTTGAGTTTATCATTCTCCTCGGTAAGGGGCTCCATCCTCTTTATCAGCTAGCGCCACTGCTTGACAGTCCAAGTTGTCCCCTGCAAAAAATGCTAAGATTATGAAGAAGAATAATTTCCAACATCAAAGATGAACATTACAGATGCAGTACTAACCTTGATTTGTTTCATCATGCTGACAAGGGTAGACTCCAGTCTCCTCAGCTCCCTGGTGGTGTCCTCATCCTCAATAACCACCACCTCATCGCCACGTCTACAGAGGATTCGGACAGCTTGGGGCCAAGATTCATCGTGTTCGATCTCTTCCACCTCATCCTCCTCCGCCATGGCTGGAGGCACCACCGGGGGCCTCCATGGCCGGACAGCGGGTCGACCATGCCCTATGACGCCTCAAGGGGCATTGGCTGCTCCTCAGGCGCCATCGGCTTCTCCACCTTAGACTCAGGCGCGGCACCGGCATCTCCTACATTCGCTGCTGAAGACCTAGTGGTCTTCGCCGTTGCCTCAAGCACCGTCGCCGACCCATCCACCGTTAGCGCCAACTATTTGTCGCCGCCAAGTCCACCAGCAATGGCGGTTGACACCTCTGCAGGCCACCAAGCACCCGGGGACTCTAGGATGGGAACTATTGGCATCTCCTCCGCCCTAGGACTAGCCTTTGTCTGCTTGTCAGTCTGGATAGGCAGGGTTGACTCCTCCATATGCCTTGCTCTACATCAGATCAGCTCGTTAATCACCAAAAAGGATAAAAAAGTAACAACCAAATAACTCCAAGACAAGTGTACTTACGTAGCGGCTTTTTGGTAGATTTTTTTGAACCAGCGCTGCCTACCCGAGCCCCTAGCCATGACCTTGGGGTCGATGCCTGCATCTTGGGGTGGAGGTCCCATGGTCTCCACCGTCGGCCTCTCCTTCACCCGCCGCTCTGGGGCTCCCCTCGCCTACTGCTCGGAGACTCCCTCTGCCCATCGCTTTGGGGCTCCCCTTGCCTACTTCTCGGGGACTCCCTCTACCCGCCGCTCCAGAATTCCCCTTGCCTACTGCTTAGGGACTCCCTTCTCCTACTACTCGATGGCCCCTATCACCTGCTATTAGGGGACGTCCTCCCCTCCCCATGATTGTTCCTCCGCGTGCGTGCTACGCGGAGGTGCCTTCGTGCTCGGTGGAGGAGCAACTAGAACTTTGTCGTCATCTGACCACTAGAACACCGCAGTACTCCACGTTCGAGTGGTCTAGTCTCCGCCAAGTGAGATGCCACCTGGCTTGAGGGGAGCGGCATCCGTTGTCTTTCTCTTCTTCTGGGCCAGCTCGTCTGCCGCTGCCCTTTTACCCCAGACTTTTTTTGACACCGAGGATGGACTCTTCGACGAGATGTTGACGGCTTCCTCCTCATGTTGCGTTGGTGGCCGGGCATCTACCGCCTACGGCCACTCTCCCCTCAGCATGCCTGAGAAGTACACCACTCTTTCCTATGAGTGGATCTTCGCATAAGTGAATTAGTCCACTGCTCGGCAATGTTAGAAGATTAAAAGCGCTAGGAACATACAATTGAGATATTTAACCGAGGAGGTAGATTTTTGTAATGAAAGGGCCTCGTCTACCCTGGCAAGTTGAACAAGGCAAATGGGGCAAATAGTTCTACAGCCCGCTCTTGCACTATGTCCCTCGATAGCATCTTCGTTCTCTCCCGGGTACCATCGGTCTCCCCCTTGATATCAAAGGCTACGTGAGCCCTCTCCTTGCAGGGCTGCATGCGGCGCACTATAAAGCTCACCACCACCAATCCATCGTTGGTCTTCACGCCCTTTATTAAG
This sequence comes from Miscanthus floridulus, assembly GCF_019320115.1. Taxonomy (NCBI): domain Eukaryota; kingdom Viridiplantae; phylum Streptophyta; class Magnoliopsida; order Poales; family Poaceae; genus Miscanthus; species Miscanthus floridulus. The sequence continues at coordinate 120,493,297 of NC_089597.1, read as the reverse complement.
CCAAGGAGCTCCCTCACTTGCTCCATATCAGCGCTCCTTGGCATCTCCGACCAGCTCTTAGGGCTCTCTAGGATGTGGTCGATGTCGCAGCGGATGATAGGGTGGCTCTGCTTCACATAAAACCACCTGGCGTTCCACCCCTTCAGTGACGTGTTTAGTGGTACAGTAAGGTACTCACCCACCATTCCATCGCGCAGCTGAAGGTACACTCCACCAACCACCTTGGAACCACCACCGCCTCTCTTCTTCAGCCAGAATAGGTGACGGAAGAGGTTGAAATGGGAAAGGATTCCAAGATATGCCTCACAGAAATGGATGAAGATCAAGATGTGCAAAATGGTATTTGGGTGGAGATTGCACAGATTAACCACCCAAAACTCCAACAGATCCCTCAGGAATGGATGAACAGGAAATCCCAACCCACGCTAGAAATAATCCTCAAATACCACTACTTCATCAGTTTGAGGCATTGTGAAGGGCTCACCGAGGGTCGGCCACCATCCGGCTATAACGCGGTCAGGAAGAACGCTCGCCTCCACCAGTCTGTTGAGCTCCGCCTCTCCCATTCACGATGGCACCCACTCTTCGTCACGCCGGGTTTCGGCGCTCACCTTCTTAGGGCTTGTCTTCTTCGGTTTCGCAGCTCCCTTCTTCGGTGCCATCTCTCAGATCTGGTTAGGGTTTAGCGGTGGAATCAAGTGTAAATGTGAATCTAGAAATGCGAGGGCTGAGGAGGAAGATGAAATGGCAAAGTGGCAAAGGTGGGAGCGCAGGGTGCGGTGGCGCAGTTATAAAGCACTCCCCCACCCTTTCGCATTTAAGGGTTTTTGGGAAACCGTTCCCACCATTTGCGCTTCTCCGAATTCTCCGCAACAGCAAGGTGGGTCGTTACCTAGGCCTTTACGCAACTGCGGCCCGTATCGCCGATTTATCTTCGTAATTTGTTACGACTCGTTGAATATTCACCGATTTCTCTACCAACCGTTACGGCTCAGTATTTACTACTATACAACCGTTACTCTGGTCTTTTCTCCGTGGTTTGTTTTCTCCAAGATTTCCTCTTGTGACTCGGGGACTGCGTTAGCATTACGTCTCGGTTCCTCACCGCAATAGGAATATTTCTTCAGTTGACTGCTGTTTCTGACCCCGACACCACATGACTACGTCATCTACTATCGGGCTTAGGGACTAAGTGGGCACACTTCACCTAGCGGTGATTGTGCATTTTGGCATTTCGGGGCTATGCTCGAGGACTGGTTGCCTGCTCGGCTGATCGTCTACTATTCTTCTATTTTGGACCCTAGCACCATATGACTACGTCATTTACTATCAGGCTCGGGGACTAAGTGGGCATACTTCATCTTGTGGTGAATGTGTTTGCTTTAATTTGGAAGACTCCGCGCCACTTGAAGTTGAAGAAGAATATTTCCCTTTCTCGTGCTCGGACTCCAAGTGGGCACACTTGGTTTACTGCGAAGAAATTTTCGATTATGAACTTGAGCTTCTTACACCCTTATGGCAAGCCGTATTTGGGTTACGCTACTCGGCGACAGTTCATGCTGCTTGGTGACAGTTCACGCTGCTCAGCAACTGCTCACAGTTGTTCGACAACTGCTCAGCAACTCATCACGGTGGTCGGACCATGAGTTTAACTGCTCGGCTTTGTTCGCACCTGCTCGGACAAGTTCAAGACGGCGTTGCACAACGGGTACAAGGCGCTCGGGGACTAGCTGTGGGGGGTACGACCCCGGATACCCACGGCAGATCACATGGGCTACGCCCCCAGGGGCGGTCCAGCCCACAAGACGAAGCCTTGCGTGGCACAACTCTACTCGACGCCTCCCACAAGACACCGGAAAGATATCTTGAAGATACTACGAGATCTGTTAGGATACATATGATCTCATTATTCCTGTAATCTGTTATTACTTTTCGGTTATCTCTCAGGTCTAACCGACTTGTAACCCTGCCCTCCGGACTATATATGGTGGGCAGGGATCCCCTCCAAACTCACGTAATATCATACGATAGCCAATACAAACTAACAGACCACAGGAGTAGGGTATTACATCATACTGACGGCATAAACATGTCTAATTCGTATGTCTCTGTTGTCTTGTTGTTCTTGATTACACGCCTCTCTGCCGATCAATCTACCTTCGTGGGATACCCCTCGGAGGACTGCCGATGGTATTCTGTCGACACCGCGCGTGTGGGGGTCGATTGGAGCCGTAGTCTGTTCGAATGAATTAATATTGATGACCATTAGCCTATCCTCTTCGGGTACTCTAGTAATGGTCCCCGACAGATTTCTTCTAGTAACCAATGTTTATGATAACTCATCTACACAACTCATGATCTATAATGCAAACTTCCTATTGATCTGCTTAATAGGAGGAAAAAGTAACATGCCTTCAAAGCATGTAGACTTGACGAGCTCTATTTCCTTCGAATCAAACTTCGAAACTACCTCATGAATTAATCTAACGGAACACCTGGACACAAATGAGCCGCATTCAGGTCGTAGGTTATGCATTTCACCTGTTCTCTGGTTGGTTTCAGTTAGGCTTATTCAACCAGTCAACAGTATTTTTCTCTCACAAAAAACCAGCATCAGCCAGCTCAAACCAGCAGCAGCACCTACCAGCGTCTGACTGCTCAAACGATCTATCTACTATAAGTCTTTGACTGTTCAGGAAACTAGCAGTCACCTGTTCATCAAGAATACTAATAGTTACGACTGTTGCCTAAAAATATACTATATTTTAGGCATCTGAAATATAACAAATCCAAATAATAAACATAAATAATATATCAGATATCGATTTAAGAAAAGTAGAACATGGTCACAGAAATAAAACAAAACATAATATAAAAGGAATTTCTATTCATCGTTCTAACAATTATGTACGGGGTTGTTTGGCTCGTATCCACAGCGCGCCGCATCTGCCAAACAGTCGTGCCGAATCTGCCAAACAGTCGTGCCGAAGATATGGCGACTGTCACAGCTGCTAGTTGAATTTTAACACCGTAGCTCGGCAAATATTAGGCGGACGATTAGTCAGCCACATTTACTCTAAGAGGCAGAGTGGAAAAAAAACATTATTACGATTTGTGTACTGAACTGTGCAGTTAAAGACGCATTGAGTTCAGGAGGGGAACATACGATACGAACAGATGATTCGATACACATCCTTGCCAGGTGTATACTACATTACTACTACTGGAGGCAGAGCATATACTACATACGAAATTGAATGCGGTGCCTGAACGGACAGCGAAATTAAACAATTATGTAGTGCATCAGAAAAAAAAAAGGACGCCCATAGATCTCGAGAGTAAGTAACGAGAAAAAATTCCGACAAGCCAAATTCATTAACAGTGGCAAAAATAGGGTCAAAATTAAGAAAAAACAGGGTACATGTTAAACCAGATATCCGTGTAGCGTCGGCAGGCCATCGTGGACGGCGGCTCCGTTTCCTTGAATTGCTTATCAGTCATTTGACGTTGTTTTTTTTTCTCACAACAAAACTATATCAGTCGGCTTATCAGCCACAGAACAGCTCGGGCATGCGTGGATTTACAAATATGAAGACAAGACATTATTCGCCGTTGCCGGTCCCAATTACAGCCGACTGAAGCTCGTATCTCATGACTGAAGCTACGCTGCGATACACAGCTAAGTTCCACCTGCGAAATTACAAACCCTAGCAAGCGGAGGTGCTGAGAAAAAGGAGCTTGCGTCTGGAGCTGTTCGGCTGGTGGTTTTGCGATTGATAAGTCGGCTGATACTGTTTTGTTATGAGAGAAAAACACTGTACTATATCTGATAAGTTCAAGCGAATAATAAAAAGGTCCAGGGTCGATCGGGCTAGACAAACAGTACATGCAATAAATGTACACTATGCAAACATAACGGACAAGAGCTGTTCGACCGATGGTTTTTGTGGTTGATGAGCTGGCTGATGATGTTTTGCTGTGAGAGAAAAACATTGTGCGCACACTGTACACTATATAAACACTGTACAAACACTATACAAATACTATACAAACACTATGCAAACACTGTACATGCAATAAAATGTACACTATACAAACAATGTACCATAGCCGGCTTCCTCCCCACTGTACCGGGAGAGGACGAGGATGCAACGGATGGGCCGCCACTGAGGAGGTCCAGCAGGCCGAGGGCCCAGAGCACACGTGTGTGAAACGACTAGCTCTCTAGACTAGTGTATTCGAGCACTGCTATATATATGCAATGGCTTACTTGTAGAAGGGATCAGCTATCAACATTGTAACAAAAAACTCTTATTGCTCTATATATAAACCAGACCTCGTCTAAACCTATCCCATTCTTGCTATTCCACCTCAATTCTACTTATTTCTCCTATTGGTGCACTAACATTAAGGTGCTTAAATAAAAAATGAATCAAGTCCCGGTCCTCCCTCTCCTCCCTCTCCGCCCTGTCCTCGTTCAGCGTCACCGTCGTTCAGCGTCAATTTGGCCGGATCGGGCTCCTCCCTCTCCTCGTCGTCGAGCGATGGCCACCCCGGCTTCTTTAAGTCCCGGTCCCGATCCCGGCAGGAGAGCCCCTCCGCAACACCGCTGTGCTTCGGCGCTGGCAGCGGCGGCGCGGCCGGGAGGAGGCAGCAGCTCCTGGGCTCCCGCGCGCGAGCGCCCGCGAAGCTGCACCAGCAGCAGGAGGAGCAGGCTGCGGCGATCATGGCGCCCAAGATCAAGGGAGACGTGGTTGGGAATTGGGAGGAGGTACCTGAGAAACATTTTCAGGAGACTAAGGGCGAAGCACAGGAGCGTCGGTAAGGGGTCGCTGACGTCATCCATGGCCGCTGTTGATGACGACACAGCCCGCGAGAGGGCCGAGGCCGTGGCCCGCGCCATCTCGTACTGCAAGGACACGCTCCGGCGGTCGTCGATGCCCCCGCCGCCGTCTCCCTCGCCTAGCCTTGACGACTGGCTCCTCGACGACAGAGACAGACAAGAGGTGAAGATCATCGCAAGCGCCGCTGAGCAGCACTGCGACGACTGCAGGAGCAGGGACTCGCGGCCCTCGCCGACGCGTTCTCGCCGCGACCAGGACGCCGGCTGGCCCATCCGGGTGCAGACGATGGCGAAGCGATTCAAGGAGTCGCCATGCTCGTCCTCGCCAAGCTGGTACCGGGACGGTTCGCTCGCCGCGACCGCCGCCGTCGCGCACGGCGAGGAGTCACCGCATCACGGCCACGGTAGGTCTCTCTGCTAGCCACCCAGCACCGTCGGCTGGTGATTGGTGGGATGCCATGCAATGCAATGCGACGTCTATAGTCTAATGCGTTGGCTCTCCATTAATTTCGTACGTGCAGGTTGCCGTGGCGAGCCGATGAGCAGCTCGGACGAGTTGGAGTTTCTGAAAACATTCGATGGGGACGAGGAGATGATCAATCGCCATTTCATCACTGTGGAGATCCCAAGAAGCGGCTCTCGAGCGTTCAGGAAGCAGAGTCCGCTCGATATGAAAAGGAAGCGATTAGATATGAAAAGAAAAATTCGTGTCAGCGTAGTAGAACCAACACTGAACGTATTCCAGGAGCTAGAGCTAGAGAATCAATCAGCGTAAGGCTCTGTTCGGTTATGCCGTTTCTGGACGTTCCTGGCCAGGAATGGTTCCGGCGCTATAGAAAATATTGAAGAAACGGTAGGCCAGAAATTGTGGTAAACGAACGAGGCCTAAGTAGTTTTCCTATCAATCTAACAAAGGCCTAAGAATTCTAGAGCTGGTCTAGCTCCAAAAATTCTTGGAGCTAGAGCTGTGGCATACCGAAGATATTTAGTTAATCTATTTTTATAGCATACTTTATTCTATCTTATGACTATAACATCAAATCATTCATGGATATCTAGGGCTGGTGGTATGCCAAACTTTCCTTTAATATAGCAGGCATTTGATGTCTCTACGCTGTAGGTTATTAACGAATACCTTTTGATTAACAAAAAATTTTAAAGATATTTTCTCTAGTTATTATAATTTAAATTTATTTGTTGCTCAACGTTTATTCAAGCATTGCATAATTCATATGTACGTGTACAACTCAAACTTTTTGCTCCTTAAGCATTTCATTCCGGAAACCACGTTGACACCTCTCTCTTCACATTTTGCCAAGTTCGGGGAAGAAGAGCGCAATCGAAGGTGCCACGCAACCAACAACCTCAATCCCTACCCTCACCCAACATCGTATCCTAAGGGCATGGTGCTAGCTTTTTCATGGAATGCCATATCATCCATGGAGCTATACGTCTTCCCCCTAAGTGGGTCCTACAACACAACCAACAATCAAAGAAAGCAAACTGCACTTAGGGATGAAAACGGGCGGAAACGGGTGGAAAAACTCCTCTCCTGTTTCTGTTTCTATATTTTTAGTAGAAACGGGATCGGGTTCGGGCGAAAAACAGATTTAAAACGGATGGGGATATACGGAAATACGGAAACAAATAAATACGGACGCAAAGCCAAAAAATTAAGGTAGAATAACATGATCAAATATTCTCGAGTATACATGAACAAAGTCACAAAATAATATACACGTACGAAGTTATCGGGTCCAATACTCACTAACATGCCATGTGTTAACATGTTAACATGCATAATTGGTGATTAGTAGGTTTATGAACATATCAATTTCTAGACAATCTTACATAAATTGAAAACAGGATGAAAACGGAACAAATACGGGTAAATTCTGGATGAAAACGGGATCTTGCGGAAACAAGCAGAAAAAACCGTCTCCGCGGAGCAAAGTAGAAACGGAACGAGATTATTTTTGTTCGTTTTCAACCTTAACTGCACTGCATCATCCTCTACCAGTTTCTCGCTCTATTTCCTATGTGCTGATGGTGATAGATGACAAGTGGGCATGTTTAGTTTCTCATTCAGTTAGATCTGGTATCTCAACTTGATTCGATGCTAGGAATCTTTTCTTAGCCTCTTTGTGGTGGAACGGTTAAACCCGAGCCTAGGAGCCAAAAAAAATTCCTCTTTTAAGGCATAGGTCCTGTTTGGAATCATGATCTCTCACCACGCGGTGCAGTAGACGAACGACAGTGAGAGAGCTGTGATACGTAAAATTATGTCTGTAGTTTATTTTTTTTTGTGGTGGCTGAGCAGTGATAACAAGAATCGAGTGGACCGCACAGTGATTCGTGAGATTCTCTGCTTCTCTGGACCGCCACCGCAAGATACGCGGTCCCAAACATGCCCATATGTTACACATGCCCTAATAGTGGAACCGTACCAGAGTCTCATTGAAAGACGCCGTCCCATAATCTCCAAGGTGGAAACCCATTCACCTTGAACTCTTGAAACGGAGAAAAAAATCCAATCCCTTGGCTATCATTGTAATTTAATTTCCCCAATACTTTGAGCAACAAAAGGAGATAAACCTCAACTTAAAAATATAATTCCCCACTAAAAAATACATGGTCGTACGTGAAGAATGACGTATCAATGCAAGATTGCGAATCATGCTCGCCCACAAATTCCAACCTTGACGCGTGTTGTTGTTATTGATTATGGAATGACAGTACGTGCTGCCATACTGGCTGCCATGGAACTGGGAAGGGGCCTTCCATATACACATGCCCGCCAGGTGAACCATTCAGGCAAGAATGTCTGCCATCTGCCAATCTCCAGTCGGACGCGTCGTCGAGAATGATCACGACGTGAATATAAAGACACGCCACCATACCATGAACAATAGCATGCATGCACCAATGCACACGCCACTAGTAGATAACAGACCTTTGAGCCTCGATTAAAATAGGCTCTAGTCTCGATATTTTTTGCGCCTGAAGCTAGAGATACCTTTAGTCCCGGTTGGTGGCTCCAATCAGGATTAAAGGTCCCTCCCAACGGCTACTGCGCCAGACAGAGGTGGCAAGGACCTTTAGTCCCGGTTGGAGCCACCAACCGGGACTAAAGGTAGATTTTTACTCCCGGTTGGTGGCTCCAACCAGGACTAAAGGTCCCTGCCACCTCTGTCTGGCGCAGGAGCCGTTGGGAGGAACCTTTAGTCCCGGTTGGAGCCACCAACCGGGACTAAAGGTCCCCCTTTATATATCGGCCGTCTCCTTCTTCCTCCCCGAGTCCGAGCTCAGCATATTTTGAAGCTCACTGCACTAGTGTTCTTGCTTCCTCCCTCCATTGTTCCTTCATCCATTCTTTGATTCCTCCGTCGATTTCTTCCATCGATTCTTCAGTTGTAAAGGTTACCAATCTCATACTCTCATTTTTCACCATTGTCTTATCTCATTTTGTTCACTATATATATATATATATATATATATATATATATATATATATATATATGGTTCTTTATTGTGGTTTTTTCATTTGTAAGCAATTTGAGCTCAAAATCACTTCAAGCTTGCATATTTACATGAAGGAAGGTTAAAGTAGCTATTAAAAACTAGTATTCACCGTTCATTTGTAGCATGCATAGCACACTTCATTGTTTAGAGATATAGAGAATTTTAGAGTTTTTTAATTTTATTTGTTTATAAAATGAGAAATTTATAGTGTATTAAAAAATGAGTATAGGGACTAGTGCCTCCGACTGGTATGACAGATGCAATGCAAGGCCGTGCAATAGGAAGCAAATCCGTTCTCTTTTGACGATACGCCCGAACAGCCGGGCCTGACAGATTTGGTGGTTGAACGGGTCTGTCGGCCGTCGCCGTGTGACTGTATGACAAATAATGGCATCGATCGACCATAGTATTTTATTGTCCGGAGTCTGGTCCGGGGTGCAATGCAACGCAATGACAATTGACAATGCGTTGCTAGGTCAAAATATGGTCATTTCTATGGACTCCGCGACTAAACATTTTATTTTAACTTTTTATGAAATGAAAAACTTAGAAAATAGTTAGAAAATTATAGAAAATCCGTACTAGTTGAACTTGCGGACCATGTTCAGCTCGGCAAGCATGTTCTCTGCCGAGTGGCAACGGACATTAAGGAGGAGCTTTGATTCTACGAGGGAGAGCGATAACGGTCGTGGAAGACCGTGTTCCCTTCCTCGTAGAATCGGAGCTCTTTCTTGACCAAGTACGGTGTCGTCCGGTGGAGAAATGCTCGCCGAGATGATCACGTAAGCAAGGTCAACTAGTACGGATGGTTATTTATTAAAACATGTTTTTGAGCTATAAATCCTGCTGGCCGTCTTCTTCCTCCCCGAGCCAGCCCAAGAGCTTAAGTTCAAATTTAAGCAGTGTTCTTGCTCTTTTTCCATCCATTCTTCGATTCCTCCATCGATTTCTTCGATTCTTCGGTTCTAAAGGTTACCAACTTCATACTCTCATGTTTCATCATTGTCTTATCCCATTTTATTCTCTATATATATATATGGTTCTTTATTGTGGGTTTTTTCATTTGTAAGCAATTTGAGCTCAAAATCACTTCAAGCTTGCATATTTACATGAAGGAAGGTTAAAGTAGCTAGTTGAACTAGCGGACCGTGTTCATTTCGGCGAGCATGTTCTCTGCCGAGCGGTAACGGACGTCAAGGAGGAGCTTTGATTCTATGAGGGAGAGCGGCAACGGTCGTGGAAGACCGTGTTCCCTTGCTCATAGAATCGGAGCTCTTCCGTGGCCAAGTACGGTGCCGTCCGGTGAAGAAATGCTCGCCGAGATGATCACATAAGCAAGGTCAACTAGTACGGATGGTTATTTATTCACACGTCCCGATATCATCGTAGTAGTCTGTCAATCACCGTACCCAAACATAGTATATATATAAATATAAACGATAATCGATTGTTATGTGTGTACACTCCCATTCTTCTGTTAATTTACGGAAATATCATGTGAATTACTTACCTGCCGTAGTAAAAGACGAGAACACAATGACCATTAAAAATATCATTGTTTAGAGATATAGATAATTTTATAGTTTCTTAATTTTATTTGTTTATAAAATGAGAAATTTATAGTGTATTAAAAAATAAGTATAGAGAGTAGATGGCAACTGCTTCCGGGTCCTCGGCCTCTCATGGGTTTCCAAAGCGACTTAGGCCGGGCCTTCCTCTCATTCCATGCAGCAAGTGTCGTGATGAGACGAAGATTGTGATGGAGTACCGAGTGAAGAAGGAGTGTCCCAACAAGGATCGTATCTTCTACAAGTGTCCGGATTGCAATGTGAGTTATTTTATCTTATTTAATGATTATGGTTAGTTTATACCTATTTTCATGATAGTTGTGATTAAAGTTCTAATTTTTTGTTTTAATTTCAGTGGGATGGCCGTGGACGATGTTCAGGCTTCTACTGGGAGGAAGAGTATGTTGAACTCGTGCAAAAATATCTTGCACAACAGGCAAATACGGCGGCTAATGAGGCAGTGATCTAGCCGAAGAAGCCCAAAGATGTTGCACAATCAGGGGATCTGTCTGTTTTAGTTGAGATTGGTCGCGAAATCCTTGTGCTCCTGAAATGTATTTTAGCTTTAGTTCTTTTAGTGGTAGTTGGGATTGTCTACATTGTAGCGAAGCTTTCAAAAATTTGTACCTTTTGTGGTGGCACGCATGTTGTATAAATAATTAATTATGATCTAGGTTTTAATATGGTATTTATGTCATGTAATGCAGATGAGCCGGCATTGGATGTACAATGTTGATCGCCGCTACCAAGAGTTCATTGACGGCGTGCATTCTTTGTTACGTGCGGCCGAGGCAAACAAACGCGACGGTTTCATGTGTTGCCCATGTGCCATATGTAAGAATACGGTGGAATATCCTTGCTCAAGGACTCTTCATTCACACTTGTTTAAGTCGAGTTTCATGCCAAACTATATTTATTGGACGAAGCACGGAGAAACCGGCGTTGTAATGGAAGAAGGTGAAGAAGAACAATGGGACGACAATGATATTATTCCCGATGGTGCGTGCTTCAATGATACTGCAATGAGAGAAGCTGAAGAAGAGGTAGCCGCAGAAGATGAGCCTGCTGATGATCTTTGTCAGGTCATTTGTGACACACAAAGAGAATATGAAAGTGAAAATGAGAAGATCAAGTTTGAGCGGATGCTAGAAGATCACAAGAAATTGCTGTACCCAACTTGTGATACAGGGCAGAAAAAGTTGGGAACCACATTAGAATTGCTGCAATGGAAGGCAAAGAATGGTGTATCTGACAAGGGATTTAGAGAGTTACTAAAAATCTAAAAGAAGATGCTTCCGAAGGACAATGAATTACCCGCCACTACCTATGAAGCAAAACAAGTTGTATGTTCTATGGGGCTAGAAATCGAGAGGATGCATGCATGTCCTAATGACTGCATCCTGTACCATGGCAAAGAGTACGAGAAATTGGATGCATGCCCGGTATGCCATGCATCGTGGTATAAGATCAGGCGAGATGACCCTGGTGATGTTGAGGGCGAACGTCCGCGGAAGAAAATCTCTACCAAGGTTATATGGTATGCTCCTATAATACCACGCTTGAAACGTCTATTCAAAAACAAAGAACATGCAAAATTGTTGCGGTGGCACAAAGAAGACCATAAGGTAGACAATATGTTGAGACACCCTGCTGATGGGTCCCAGTGGAGAGCAATCGACAGAGAATTCCTAGAGTTTGCAAATAATGCAAAAAACTTAAGGTTTGCTTTAAGTATAGATGGTATCAATCCTTTTGGAGAGCAGAACAGTAGTCATAGCACTTGGCCTGTTACTCTAAGTATCTACAACCTTCCTCCTTGGTTATGCATGAAGCGGAAGTTCATTATGATGCATGTGCTCATCCAAGGCCCGAAGCAACCTGGCAATGACATCGATGTGTACCTGAGACCACTTATTGATGAACTTCTCATTTTGTGGAATAAAGAAGGTGTACGTGTGTGGGATGAGTATAAACAGGAACACTTTGATCTGCGAGCATTGTTGTTCGTAACAATCAATGATTGGCCTACTCTAAGTAATCTTCTAGGATAGTCAAACAAGAGATATAATGCATGCACACACTGCTTCAGTGATATTAGAGGTGTATTCTTGAAAAAATGTCGAAAGGTCGGGTACCTTAGCCATCGTCGATTTCTTCCTACAAATCACCCCGTAAGAAAGAAAGGCAAGCATTTTAAAGGGAAGGCAAACCACCTGACCAAGCCTCGCAACCGAACCGGTGAGGATGTACTCGATATGGTCAATGATGTGAAAGTCGTCTTTGGAAAAGGACATGGCAGCCAACCTGTTCCGAACAACGCTAATGGTCACACACCCATGTGGAAGAAGAAGTCCATATTTTGGGACCTACCCTATTAGCAAGTCCTAGAGGTCCATAGCTTGATCGACGTGATGCACCTGACGAAGAATCTTTGTGTGAACCTGCTAGGCTTCATGGGTGTGTATGGAAAGCCTAAGGACACATTTAAAGCACGATAGGACCTGCGTTGTTTGAGAGAAAGAGACAACCTGCATCCAGAGAAGACAGATGATGGACGCCATTACTTACGTCCTACCAGCTATACTCTAAGCAAAGAGGAGAAGAAAATCATGTTTGAATGCTTAAACATCAAGGTACCATCTAGATTCTCCTCGAATATAAAGGGTATTATAAATGTGCCAGAGAAGAAATTCTGTAACTTAAAGTCCCATGACTATCACGTTCTCATGACGCAATTACTTCTAGTTGCATTAAGAGGAATTTTACCTCCAAATGTACGTCTAGCCACCGTGAAGCTATGTGCATTCCTCAATGCAATTTCTCAGAAGGCACTTGATCTAACTGATCTAGCTAAACTACAGAATGATATGGTTCAATGTCTCGTTAGCTTTGAGTTGGTGTTCCCTCCTTCCTTCTTTGATATCATGACACACCTCCTAGTTCACCTAGTCAAGGAGATTTTTATTCTTGGTCCTGTGTTCCTACACAACATGTTCCCCTTAGAGAGATTCATGGGAGTCCTGAAGAAATATGTTCACACCCGTGCTCGCCCAGAAGGAACAGAAGAGGTCATTGAGTTCTGTGTTGACTTTATTCCCGACCTTGACTCGATTGGTGTTCCTGAATCGAGACATAAGGGGAGACTAAGTGGAAAGGGGACACTTGGGAGGAAAACATATATTGGTATGGAGGATGATTATTTCAATAAAGTGCACTACACAGTTCTATAGAACTCCTCTTTGGTAGATCCGTATATTGAGACACACAAGGATCTCTTACGATCCGAGTTTCCAGGGAAGACTAAAGCTTGGATTATGCGTAAGCACATGGAAACTTTCGGCGGTTGGTTGCGAAAAAAATGTCAAGGTGATGAGAGCATCCATGAGCAACTTATTTATTGGCTATGCAACCATCATGGCATATCGTAACATACAAAGGGTACGAGATAAATGGGAACATATTCTACACGGTAGCTTAAGATAAAAGGAGTACCAACCAAAACAGTTGTGTCCGCATAGATGCCACAGACCCGAATGGGAATAAGCAGACATATTATGGCTGCATAGATGAAATATGAGAACTAGAATATGCACCTACTTTGAAGATCCCATTGTTCAAGTGCCAATGGGTCAAGGTGACCAGAGGCAGGGTAACAGTAAACAATGAGTATGGAATGACAACAGTAGACCTTAGTAATATTGGATACAAAGATGAACCATTCGTCCTTGCCAAGGATGTGAATCAGCTGTTCTATGTCAATGATATGTCTACCAAACCAAAAAGAGGGAAAAACGATAATGACTTAACCAAAGAGCTAAAGCGCTACATAGTTCTTTCAGGGAAAAGAGGCATCGTGAGAATTGAGGACAAGTCAGACATGTCAGAAGATTATAAAAAGTATGACCGAATTCTATCCTTCAAAGTGAACAAAGACCCTAGCATCTTGGTAAATGATAAGGACACTCCATGGTTACGACGCGATCATAACCATGGGACATACATAAAGAAGAAGTTCACTGTTGTGCCCACTTGATGATATAGTGATTTAATATAGTGTGTGTTTGAGATATTATGTAATAATTATGAATTCAGATGTTTATTATGTCATGTTTCAAATTAAATCAATGTTTGATTTGGTGGGATTTCTCTCTCGAAAAGTTAAATTAGGATATTGAGTGATGAAAAATTAAAATATTAACGTTAAAATGATGTGAAAACAAATTTTCTGTCCAAAACCAATAGTTTTAATAATTTTAATTAAACACTACATTTTTGCATTAACGAAATAATAAATATTAGTTACATTATGTTTTATAATTATAACAAAAAATAAAAAAAGTTAGGTTATAGATTTTTCCTCTGTGCAATAAAGAAAAAGAAAATCTATATTTTTAACAAAATAATTTTATGCCTTTTATTTAATTTACTATGTATTTAACAAGAAAATCCATATTTCTATTAAAAAAATTTGCTCAAAACAGGCGGGAAACGAAACTGCAGCCCACCTTTACTCCCGGGTGGGAAGCCCACCCTTGAGTAAAGGTGGGCTGTAGTTTTGTGGCCCGCCAAAAAAACCCTTTACTCCCGGCTCGTGGCTGGCACCGGGAGTAAATCTCCCTGGTATATAACCACCAGTGCCTGGCACAGATCGATCCTCTCCTCTTCTTCCTTGTTGAACACCGCCGCCCTTTCTCTCTTCTTCCTCGCGCCGTCGTCGATTCGTCTTCCCCTGCGCATCAGCCCGCCCCCGTGACACTGGAGCCCGCACCTCGCCTCGTGCGGCCCTCCACCGCCGATGACCTTGTGCCGACGACCTCGTGCGGCCCTCCACCGCACGCGCCCGTGTGGCCCTCCACCACGCCCGCCCGAGGTGAGTTCTCTCGGCTTTCGTCGTGCATGGTGAAACGGCGTCAGTGAGGGCCCGTGCATGGTTGGGGTCTTTTGCTACTTGTCGTCCATAGCAGAGGAGCCATCAGCTGCAATCGTCGTCTTGGCTCCTTCTCCACATGGGGCAACGGCATCAGGGAGGAGACAGCGGATCAGAGCACCGGCTAGCCGGAATGGGAGCTAGACGCTATCTGAAACTTAGTTATCTAAAACTTGCTATCTGAAACTTAGTTATCTGAAACTTAGCTAGCTAAAACTTGCAACATCACGACATCATGCACCGACACCGCCCCGGCCCACCTCACATCGTCGTCGTCAGCACACCGGCCATTTGTATATATACGTCATTTGTATTCATATGCATGTATATATACGTCGCGGAGCACCGCCGCCCTCGTTTGCCCATGTGTTTCTATGTATACGGCGGAGCACCGCCGCCCTCATTCACCCATGTGTACAAACATATATACGGCGGAGTGGAGCACCGCCACTCTCATCACACCGCCCTCTCTCACGGCCTAGTCGATCAACATTCATATTACGTGTTGGCATAAGGTATATTGTAGTTAATAAAGTGACTATGTTTAGTTTAAGATATATGATGAATGACTATATGGTTCACATGGTACATAGGATCACAACATCACGCACCAACACCGCCTCGGCCCGCCTCACGTCGTCATCGTCAGCACGCCGGCCCGCCTCACGTCGTCGTCGTCAACACACCGGCCACCGCGCCGACACGTATATATACGTCATTTGTATTCATATGCATGTATATATACGTCGCGGAGCAGTGCCGTCCTCATTCGCCCATGTGTTTCTATGTATACGGCGGAGCACCGCCGCCCTCGTTCACCCATGTGTACAAACATATATACGGCGGAGTGGAGCACCGCCACTCTTGTCACACCGCCCTCTCTCGCGGCCTAGTCGATCAACATTCGTATTATCATTGTCGTTAACGCTAAACAATCACACTAGAGCAAATTGCGTCGGTGACTAGGGCGAACCGCATTGTTGATGTCACCGACGTGGTTCACCCTAGTCACCGACGCAATTCACCCTCGACCATTTATGTATAGCCCTAATTCACCCTAGTACCGACGCAGTTCACCCTAGTGTGGCGAATTGCGTCTGTGACCGAGGGACAAGATTTAATAATGCATATTGTTCGTAGATTTTACGCATGTAAGCAAAGATTTGACGTACTATATATTGGTTTTGTTTTTTGAAGCTAGATGGTCGACCCGAGAAACAAGGATGAGGAGGAGTTGATGATGAATTTGATCAACACTGGCACTCAAGTTACCGGCGATGATGGTGCTAAAAATAACATGCAAGAGGATGTAGATGATGGAAGTTAGTACTTAGCTCTTGAACAAAATGAGCAACAACATATTGGCCAAGTATATATTTTTTATTATTAGCTATATATATTATCATATGTCTTATGTGTGCTCATGACATTAAAAATAATGTTTATGTTTTGTAGCCCTCTGGATCGACATCAACAACTACAACGAAGAGTAAAAATGTTCGAGGTCCCAAAAAGCCATTGGAGGGCCGCTTCATCATCTCGGAGTTCAATGTGGATACAGGCGAACCGGGGGGGCAAATAAAATGAAATTTGTGCACCACTATGGTTACCTTGTACGGGATCGGCTCCCGATCAGTACCCGTGAATGGAAGAAGACCAATGCTCCTTATATCAGTTTTGTCTCTGATCGTGACAAGACGTTAATTTGGAATGATGTCTTGGAATATTTCACGCTCCAAACAGATGGTTATGATGATATAATAGATGGTGATGAATTGAAGGAGCAAGTTAGGGATTGGGCAATAAAGAAGATGGCCACCCAGTTTCAGACTTGGAAGAAAAACCTATACACAACGTATGTCAAGAAGAACATAGCACCAGATTTTACTGTCCCAGGCCCGATCTCAAAGCAGAGGCCCTATTAGGATGAGTTTGTATAGTACAAGACGTCGGAAGAGGGTGTGAGTCGGGTGATAAAGAACCAACGTAATGCCCAACAGAAGACATACCACCATAACTTGGGATCAGGTGGCTACCCGACTGCCATTAAGAAGTGAAACAAAATGGAAGCAGACCTTCTTGCTAAGGGTATCACACCAGAATCACTCAAGTGGGAAGAGCGTGCAAAGAATTGGTTTTTCGCTCATGGGGGAACACTGGACTAGGAGACAGGAAAGTGCGTTTATGGCGCAAGACTGCAAGAAGCAGTAGAAAGATTATTTTATGCTCAGAGAGCTACTGCTAGTGGTGCGTTCAGGCCCAACAGAGAGAAGGATGAACTAACATACGCCATCGGGACTATTGAACACGGTGGCCGAACTAGAGATAAAGGAAGTGTCTCGTGGGAGCATGGATTCCCTTAGGACAGACCTTCCTACAGAAGTCGTCAGAGAAAGAAGGAAGAAGAGGCACAGCGGCTCCAGAGGTTAGAGAAAGTGGTGCGCGAAGCACAGGAGCGGGAAAAAACATTGAAGCGAGAATGCAGAAGGAAATCAGAAGGCAAGTGCAAATAGCAGTGAGTGCAAGCAAGCAGACATCAGAGCCAGGAATCAACATTAGCCAATCTGTTCAGTTGAAAAGCAGCTGCGCTTCCACAGAGATACCAAATCAAGGGGACATAGGATTGCGCTTCCCTATGGATGACATCACTGAACCTTGTACATCGTGTGAGCTACACATTCCGAAGGGGAATTCCACAATCAAGGTGGCTATCGATCTTGTTAATCCTATCGACCGAACCAAGACACCAAGAATTCATGGGAATATAATCCAAGAAGGATATGCTACCATCTCGGTAGATAAAGCTGAAAAAGGTTTTAGTGATTTGCCTCTTGATATTCCTGGAGGTGATGGTGAGAAGACTCTAGGAGAAGCAGAGAAGACATTCATTCTACGGCGCAAGCGCTACATCATCATTCCTGGGATGTCGCCTCCACCTCCTTCTGAACTACCTCACCATAGGTGCGGATGAAAACACTACATCATTAATTTATATTGGCTTAAATAATTAACAATCTGCTCATAATAATATGTCATTCCTTTTTTGTAGCAGATCCTCCCCCAACCTAAATCCAATTGTTCAATCGCTAGATCATCATAGTGCTATGTACGATGACAATGTATTGGAAGGCAAGGCTACATCCACACCATCTCCAAGGAGGTCTCCAACGCCGCAGCCGCCACCTTTAAGGAGGTCTCCAACACTGCTGCCACCACCTCCAAGGAGGTCTCCAATGCCTCCCCCGCCCCCGCCTACCAAGAAGCCAAGTATTAGCAAGAGGCCAGCCCCGCAAACGAAGAACCAGTCCCCGCTGGTAAAGAAAGCCACCGTGAAACCAAGGGCTATTCCCAAAATAATATCTGAAGAGAAGGAAGAAGTAACTGATGCATATAAAAAAGATATGTCCAGATTCTATGACAAACTTAAAAAGAATCAAGAAGCAAGGAGAAACCCGAAGTAACCGTACTTCTTCGTAGCTCCAGATATTTTAAGAAAAAAAGGTGGCTTCTTACCAGCAACAACAACGGGAATCTCGTAAGCCGTCCAAATCAACGTTAACGGACTATGACCGCACTCTCACCAAGTCAATTGAGGCGGCACAGAAAAAGAAAGCGGACAGGGAAAGGAGTTGCACAACTCGGACAACAATCGCACCAATTAGTCCCCCCGCTAGTTGTTGATAATGAATATGGTTCGAAATTAGGATTAATGCATCAGGCAAACATACCTCCAGATGTTGATTTGGATCACCTTGGTGAATTTATTGAAAAGACTGGTCTCGACCTTTACTAGATGTTTGGTGATGTAAACAATGAGAGTGCGGCGGAGGTTGATATTTGGAAGAAAAAATTTGTACTAGGCCAGAGTTTATACAACCCTCAAGCCTTATGTGATCTGAGGACGCAAATGTACCTGCTAAACAAGTGGTACATGCAGGCGTCTATCGGTGGAGACTTCTGTATTGGTGTCAGAATTAGAGACGAACATTAGTTCTGTGGCGATGATGTTATGTATGTTGACTTTGTAGAATTTCATCAACTATGCCACCTGACCTCTCTGGACAAAGTTATCATTAGCTGCTATTGCCTGTAAGTAATAATTCTTTCGATCTATTATTAAACTCATCATATGTGTGTATATGCATATAAATTATCCTAACAAGTACTATATATATGCAGATTTACAATGACAGAGCTCAGAAAGGAAGGCTGCAATGAAATTGGTTTTATTGATCTCCATATAGTATTCAAAGGCCCAGTTACTCTAAAGACTAATTGGAAGTCTGAGTCAGAGAGTAACCTCATGAACTTCTTAGTGAACCAACGCCACAAGAAGGATATACTCTTTCTCTATAATTTAAAGTGAGTGTTAATAATATCGATCATCCTTAATGGCTCATATGTTGATTCTAGTTAATTAATGAGTGTTATGCATTATATCCTATAAACACATGCAGCAATCACTGGATATTGATGGACATTGATCTGGTGAAAAGTCACTTAATAATCTATGACTCGATGAGAAAACCACAACAAGACTACCAAGATATGATACATATTATCCAGAGGTAATTTCGGTATCTCTAGCAACTATATATACACACAAACATGATGATTAACTATATCTGATGACGTGGCAATTTTTTTATTGGACAGTGTTTAAAAAACCTTTATTGAGAAGCAACACATGGAAAAATGCAAAGCGCCACTGAACGTAATCATTTTGAAAGTAAGTCCCCTAAATCGCATCATCTTTATTAATTAAACATATAGCTTTCACCGGATCACCAGATTGGATGACAAATCTTTTTCTCGTAAAGTGGTGTCTGAGGCAGGAACAGGGGAACAACTATTGTGGTTACTATGTTTGCAAGTTTATCAAGGTGGTCTCCCAAAAAACTCCTACAGAGAGACTCAAAGTACGTTAAAAATACACTATATATTTATTTAATTATTATTATTGATTGTGTTACTATGTCTTTATATATATATATATATTAATTTATTTTCCTTTAATTCAAATCTGTAGGCTCGATGGTTGGAGGAAAAGATCATACTGCAAGACCAAATCAAAGCAATTCAAGAGTCTATAGCCGAATTTTTTAATGAGCAGGTCATCGATTCCAAGGGCGAGTTCTACTTCGACCCAACACTGCCATGGAAGCCAAGCTAGAGGATGAGAGGAAACTTGTTATATCACAACAACTGTAATACAATGTTTTGTAATATATGCACATGAAATAATATAATATAAAATACACATATGTATGCATGCATGTAAATATATATATGATGCATGCATGTATATATATATATATATATATATATATATATATATATGCTTGAATTATATGATTTAATACGTTCATTGTGCTTGAACTGAAACATACTATACGCGCGTATAAATGTATAATTAGCAGCGTACAATACGACTTCGAAAACCTATTTTGAAAAGAAAAGAAAAAAATGAAAAGAAAAGAAAAAAGAAAAAAAAACCTTTAATTTCGGTTCGTATTACCCACCGGAACTAAAGGATGCCGGCCATCGTGGCATGTCAGGAAGCACCTTTAGTCCCGGTTGGTGTTACCTACCGGGACTAAAGGTCTCCTTTAGTTCTGGTTCCTGACCCGAAACTAAAGGACCTCGACCTTTAGTCCTGGTTCATGATCCAAAACTAAAGGACCTCTTTAATCTCGGATGCTTGCTCTCGGGTAAAGAACCGAGACCGGAGAAGATTCAAAGCTCTGTTCTCTACGGTGCGCACACCTCCAACTCCGTATCCTACGAGAGCCACCAGCACGCACTCACTAGTCCCTTCGAGATAAACAGGTATGCATGTATGCTGTACGATCTCCGGATTGTAGAGACTGGGACCTTTTTCATTCACTTAATGAAATTTTCCCTTGTTCAAAAAAAATGTATGATGTACCCCCATTTCCTGATACTGTTGTAGTTTGTTTAGTTGTTTTGTGATCAAATCTCCGGGTCTAGCACCAGGTCGTTGTACTCTATGTAAAGGCTGCACAGGGCTGTTCTGTGCATAGAAGATAACACGAAGCCGTCGTACTCTCAATATTCAGAGGCGACGTTCCTCCTACGTACGCTTTGCGCCTCTGATATTCTTACAGTCGCTGCCATGGATTGGCTGTTCCCGTACGCCGTGGGCACAACGACGGCGGCCACGCGGCCGCGACGCCTGCACCCTCCGAGTCTGATTGCCCGCCGTCGCCGTCGTGCCCGGCGTTCCGCGCGGGCGGCGCCGGCGCTAATAAGGAAACTGATTCGTGCTCCTCGCCATCGGCGTCCTCCTCCTTCTCGTCGAGCGCCGACGACTTCAGCTTCAGCACACATCCGGGCAGCAGAGCCCGTCCAGCTCCGCACTGTGCTTCGGCGCGGGCGGCGCCGGGATGCGGCCGTGGACCTCCAACAAAGTCCTCTTGCGCGCGTCCAACAAAGTCCATGCGGAGGAGGATGCGCAGCAGGCGGCGGCGAGCGTGGGAAATGTTTCGGTTGCGGCGAGCCTGGCGCCGAGGGGGCACGCGGGGGGAGGCACCTGCGGAGGATCTCCCGGCGGCTGAGGAAGGCCAGGGCCGCTAATAAGGAAACTCCGGCAGCGCCACGAAGGGGCGCCGTCGACGACACGGCCCGCGAGCGCGCGGGAGGCCGTGGCGAGCGCCATCTCCCACTGCAAGGAGACACTCCGCCGCGGAGGAGGCGGCTACCCCCGCCGCTGTCCTCGCTGAGCCTTGTGGCTCAGCGACAGGCAGGACGAGATCATAGTTGGCGCCGCCGAGTCCGCGGCTGTCCTTCCGACTGCGCTTGCACGGCGTGCCTCATTCATGCAGTTGCCACTGCCACATATAGCTCCACCAGTGGCGGCGGCGGCAACTGGAACGCCGCAGTCACAGATCAGTGGTGTGGCCAGCAGGGAGACGGAAACGCGCCGAGGCTTCGGCGAGCTGGAGTTTCTGGAAACCTTCGATGGGGACGAGGAGTTGATCGATCGTCACTTCATCACTGTACAAATCTGAACAAGCGGCTGCGGCTGTCATTGTACAGGAAGCTGACTTTTTTGTTTTTTTTTTTTGCCCTTTTTTTTTAAGGATATTCATAAATACGTTCCTGGTGGTATCCTTTCAAAAAATAGACCCTGACCTCAGCGCCGTGACAATTGGCGCCGAGGTTGTACGTCTCGGCAATAATTGCTTTGGTGCCGAGATCCAGGGTCAATTTCTGGGTGTCGCTGGCATGGCTGCCTATGTGGTGCGGATGTGGCATGAGCTCGGCGTCGTGGATCTTGGCGCCAAGCTCGGCGCCGAGCTATGGAAATTGACAAATTTGAATTTTTACCATGACTTGGATATTAAGAAATATGGTCAACTCTATAGTTTTTACGGTGACTTGCTGTTTGATCACTTAAAATAATCTAGAAATACTTAGGACAAAAAATGATCAATGGTTTATGATCATGAACTAGCCTAAAAATGCTTCTAAGTGTTGGATCAATAGTTAACTCTTTTTTCATGATGTTGTTTTAACCAGGGTAAAACTATAGTTTCTTTTCTAGATATGAAGTTTGACATTTAATAGAAGTTGTAGTTTGAGTTGAGTACAACAAACTTTGCTTTTAGACATAAACTTAAATCAGTCTTTAACATGGCCGAATAGTGATCACAAGTTTGAATATAGTGTTGTTTTGACCCCTCCAAATCTTTCTAATCCCCTGATCGCCGGCGATGAGTTGACATGTATGCAACACTTTATCTTTCAAATTTATATAGCAACTCAATTTGATACCTTAGTACGAGTTTAAATACTCTCTAAGAGATGACAACAAAACAAGTCTCCTCAAGTTTGGACTTAGCCACGGTTCGCTTGAATTACTTCAGCAGTACTTTTCAGCAAACAAACAGTGTTTTCCTCTCACAACAATCAGTATAAGCATCAGCATAAGCCAAATTTTAGCATAAGCGAATAGGGCTGATAAAAAACCAGACTTAACCACAGTCATAAATTCTAAACTTAGCCGTACTTCCACGTGCTTACAGGTCATAATGTGCTTAGAAGTGATGTGTGTTGCATGCATGCTTGCATGCCTGCACATGTACATACGGTTCATTACATGCACGTAGTACGTACTACTACTCCGGTTAGCAATGCAACAGACAGATGGAGCCGAGCCCTGCATTGCCCGGCCGTGCTGTAGGAGCCGAGACTTGCACCGTACATTTGGTGGATCGCAAATTTTTTTATCTTAAGTATTTCTAGATTGTTTTAAGTGATCAAACAGCAAGTCACTATAAAAGCTCTAGAGTTAGCCACATTTCTCAATATCCAAATCATAAAAAAAATCAAATTTGTCAATTTTCATAGCTCGGCGCCATAGTAATTGACGTCAAGCTTGACGTCAAGATCTATGACGCCGAGCTCATGATACATCCGCGCCATGCAGGTAGCCACATTAGCGATACTCAGAAAATGACCCTGGACCTCGGCGTCAAAGAACATGTACATTCGGCGTCATTTATCATGGCGCCGAGGTCAGGATCTATTTTTTGAAAGGATACCACCAGGAGTATATTTGTGAAAAATTTTCAAAAAAAAAGGTAAAAAAAAATCGGTACAGGAAGCAGTGTCTCCGTCGATGTCAGCTCTCGTTTTCACGAGAACTTTGGAACGCGAAGACATGCTAAAAAAATACACTATTTTTATATTCTGCATATCAATCAATCAGATTTATATTCTGCATATCAATCAATCGGATTTGAGGAGATCGCAATGTAAAGATAAAAGAAAATTCTCCACTAAAAAAACAATGTTCTAGGAATGAAACAGATTGATGGGTAAGCTAATTACCAGTGACGTGTGAAGGAGACGACCCGTAATTAAATGGGCATTCTTGTGCCCAATGCTAACATGCAGTGTGAGAAATCTGATTGGATTGGATCAAACGCTCGAGAGGCTGAACGACCCGACCCTGTCAACTCTCAAGTGCATGCCAGCCTGACTGCCGCCTCTCCTTCGCCTGGTAAAATCAGTCATTTTCTTAGAGTCCAAATGGCCATTTCAGAGTTCCAAATGGCAAATTACAGGTGTCAAATATACGTTTTTGTGAACCATACATGGCAAAATCTACAGTTGTTTGGAGCCTGAATGTTTGCTACGACTGATCACGTTTTCTGAAGCAGAGTTTCATGCTGTCGACGCTGGGCCTGCAAGCAAGCCTACACCTGACCCAAGTGTAGTTTGGGCTGGGCTAGCACGTTTCTCGTTAGGAAAGAAGAACATTTTTTTTTTGGCCTTCCTTAACTATAATCGAAGTCTAGATTTTCGTCTCAAGCTCTAAAGTCAGACAAATCGTCTTCCTCAAATCTCAAAGCCATGTATTATATCTCTTTGCCCCGGCTAGAAGTAGTTTTCAAATCTTTTTCATTATTTTTTAGTTAAAATATATGAAATAGATCTCTAAGTTTCTAAAAGCTTTGTCTAACATCCTTGAGATAAATTCAGATATGAGAAACCCGAATAAAATATATAGAGCTACTGAAAATATATATCAAAGCTTCCGAGAATTAGATTTTAGCACTAAAAATGCGACAAATGTCTCGAAGTACCTTAATAATTCCCAAACAGTATTCTAATCAATGTCTAAATGTGTCTTAAAACTTTCCACATAAAAAAATATGAAATGCATCTAACATTAATGCAACATACATTAATGATGAACGGATTCATGATGGTTGCACTCATGGTGGCCGCATCTCTCTTGTTGTGGAAAGTTTCTGAAACGTATTTAGACATTGATTAGGATTTTTTGGAATCTTTCATTTTTTCTGGATATTTTTCCATTTTGTAGAGACAAACAGTTATATTTTTATGAGC
Organism: Miscanthus floridulus; assembly: GCF_019320115.1. Lineage (NCBI taxonomy): Eukaryota > Viridiplantae > Streptophyta > Magnoliopsida > Poales > Poaceae > Miscanthus > Miscanthus floridulus. The sequence continues at coordinate 120,468,555 of NC_089597.1, read as the reverse complement.
TCTAAATATTTTATTTCTTTATTTATATTCCAATCTATCTTTATACTTCTTTAGATTTTGAGGCATAGTGATATTTTTGTGGCTTAAAAACCTTATCAAATGTTTATCAGTTGTTTTTATAAAAGTATGATGAAATTAAAATGTTTTTTTAGAGCTGAGTGAGGCAGTTCCTCCACTTTAAGAGTTGAAGGAAGCAAGAAAAAAAGACTTTATTGAGGTTCAAAGCTTGGCCCAAAATTACTTCCTTCGATGAAGACCGATCGGATGGATGTGTGGAAGAGTAAGTGCCTCCTACTAGTGGGATGGTGGATGCCATTTGGCATTGGCCTCCTACTCCACTTCCTTTCGTAACTTCCCACGTCCTTGCAGCCACCCTCACTATTGCATTTGAAGACACTTGGAAATAGATGACCAGACGAGCCACAACAAATAGGTTGTGGTGAGGCCTGTATTTTTTTGCACAGGTCTAAGCACAACCTCTATAGTGATTGGACTAGCATGATCCGATGCGTTGTGGCGTGCTTGGATTAAGAACCAGTCCCATCAAGCGGCTTAGACACATACCATTTAAAGAGTCTGCCCGATAGCGCATTATTGCCCTCAACACCCCATGTATCCCCGCCTAACCATCCCAAACCCTAATCCCGCTCATCACCCCTCGAGTCCCATGCAGCCACCGCTCTTGACTCCCGCTATCTTCCCCTAACCCCTTTCGTGGCAGCGTGGCTTTGCCCTGTCGCCCACTCTCCTCTAGCCTCTCCCCTCCACCATGGCTTAAGTGCAGGCCTCCCCCTCAAACTCGTCGTATGCCTTGACACACAGAAGGCGTGTGGGAGCTAGACGCGGCAATGGGCCCACAGTGGCACTATCGTGGTCAGCGACTCAGTGTCCACATCATGTGCAAATGCGCAAACCATTAAGCGTTAACTAATTGATGACCTTCGGTGTGAACGGAGACCTTAGATCTGCATATGCTTGTATTGATATATCTTGATTTCTTGAACTGTAGTTTGTGAACTAGATTTGGTCGTGCCTGTGTTGATCTATGATCTATACTCCTTTTTTTTGTGAGCAAAATCTATGATCTATACTCCAATGTAGTTATAGTAGTTAGACAGGGCTAGCACGACCCGTTAGGCTTAACGGGCCTACCAGGCCAGCACGACATGGCTAATGCAGCCGTGAGCTATGCTTGGGCCGTTAGCTGAGGCTGAGCCCGTTGGGCGTCATGGCATTGCCACCATGCCAGTCGCTGGCGCCGACGCTGCTGCAGTCCTGCACTGTGCTGCAACTGCCGTGCCTTTGTTGTCGGTGGAAAGGCCGCACGGGGACGGGACGGGACGTGCGTGCGCGGCTAGAGTCCCGAATCCCGGTTCTCCTCGCACAGGAACTCCCTGGAGCACGCCCGCTCCACCTCCCGCTCGTAGTTGTGCACCAGCACGTCCGTCGTCGCGCCTTCCCCGGCCCGCGTCCGCGCCAGCACCCCCGCTGTGAATATCGCCGACATCCTGCCCGGCGACGTCGCCGTGTACCTGTCGAGCCGCATTGGAGAGGACGTTAGCGTTAGCGTTAGCTAGGGCGAGAAATGGACGGAGCTGGGAAAAGATTGGATCTTTCTTCTTCTTCTTTTTGGGGAAGAAGAGAAGCTGGATGGATGGATCTTGGATGGTGGAGAAAGCGATGGCCGGATGGGTTCCTTACCCGCGCGGGCCGTCGACGAGGATGACGTCCCAGGAGACGTCATAGAGCTAGTTGGGGAGGTCGTTGATGGCGAGGCGGCAGTCAGAGAAGAGGAGGTTCTGCACCGGTCGGCACTCGGCGGCGCGTGCGGCGTCCAGCAGGTCCGGGAACTCGCGGACCGTGGTGGTGTAGGCGACGTCGTAGGCCTCCAGCCCCGGGTGGCGGCCCTCCAGGTGGGCCACGTAGTACTGGTTCTCGTCCAGGAACACGGTGCGGCCGCCGTGGTTGAGCGCGCGCCACAGCGGCACCTCCCCGCCGAGCCCGAACACGAGCAGGTTGCACGGCGCGCGGCGCCGGAGCACGGCCGCGATGGCGCGCACGTCGGCCCCCGGCATGCTCGCCGTCGAGTTCCCGCCCGCCGACGCGTACTGTACCAGCGCGTCGAACACGTGCCCCGGCAGACCCTCGCCCGTTCCGGCGGCGGCGGCGGCGCCAGCCCCCGCCGGCACCGCGAACGCCGCGGCCGCCCGAGTGCCCGCGCCTGCAGCCCCCGGGTCACGCGCGGCCGACAGCAGCGTGGTGGCCAGGGAGACGCAGGCGAAGCAGGCCAGGAACACGGCGGCGCACACCCGGCGCCGCGCGCCAAGAACCGCCCCGGGCGACTTGTTGGACGACGGGTGCACCACGAGCAGCTTCGGCCCGCTCAGCCCCTTCATCTCCTCCTGCTCGGCTGCTCCCCTGCTGCTACCAGCTTGGTTGGGGCAAGGCAATGGCGAGGCGCGGAGCCGGCGCGCGGGTGGGGCGAGCGTGACGAATTTATTGGTAGGAGGACTGGTCTACTCCTCTTCCTCCTCCGTGGCCCGGAGAGAGGGAGCGAGCGAGAGAGATATGGGGGGGGGGGGGGGGGGGGGGGGGGGGGGGGATTGGGATGGGGAATGGATGACGTGTCGGCTCAAGTGGAGGCAGCCGCAGGCCGCAGCAAGATGAAGAAGATGCGTTCGTTCGGTCCGGAGTCCGGACTCGGGAGGTGGTTGGAAATGGAATTGGATGACAGGGGCGAAACGAAAGAGTTCTGTTCCGTTCAGTCCCGCCGGGATTTGCGGTGGGTGGCGCTCTCCGTTTTCGTGACCGCCTCTCTGGGCTCTGGCAATTGGCATGGCATGGAGGATTTGGCAAAAGGTTTCTGCAGATTAATCGCGTGTAAAAAAATGTTTGTCGACTGAAATAGGAGTAGTGCTACTGCAGCTTATCTTTAAACTCTCCGGGAGTTTGGCTTGGGGCCTATTTAGTTCTCCTCTAAAACACCAAATTTTTCAAGATTCTCCGTCACATCGAATCTTTGGACGCATGTATAAAGTATTAAATATAAATAAAAAATAAAACTAATTACACAGCTTAGACGAAATCCACGAGACGAATCTTTTAAGCCAAATTAGACTATGATTGGACACTAATTGCTAAATAACAACGAAAATGCTACAGTGTCGTTTTGTCAAAATTTTCGACAAGTAAACTGGACCTTGGTCCATAGAGATGCCAAATGTTGTTTGAACTATTGCTGTGGAATTGGTTTGTAGAACTCGTGTGACTGGATTGCAATGTACTAGGAGTAATTATATATTTATAAAACAAATGAAAAAAGTCTACTTAATCCTCCACCTATCAATCATGGTCTACTTCACCCCCAAACTATAAAACCGTCTATTTTACTATCTGAACTTTTCAAAACCGTCTATTTTACCCCCCGGACGGTTTTTTACGGTGGTTTTGCTACAGTAACGGTGGTTTGCTACGCTACCTGTGGTTTCATCTTTTTCTTTTTTTTTATTTATTTTCGTTGAATCTTTGAAAAATCATAGTAAAACATAGAAAAATCATAAAATGGAAAATCCAATTTTGTTGGACTCCACATGAGTAGATCTACATAGTTAACATATAATATGGTATGCTTTAATACAAAGGTTTTGCTGTACCTTTAGATTAATTGGAAAATCTAATTTTGTGTGTAATTAATTAGAATTTATCTATAACTAAGTTATACATGGTCCAATGAGTACTAAATTTTTACTGTAGTTCAAGCATACAATAATTAGCCTACCATAAAAATTTCACCATAATTGGACCACAGAAGCTGCAGCTATGAATTGTTCCAATTAATTAGAGACAAAATTAGATTTTTCCAATTAATCTAAAACTACATCAAAAATTTTGTACTAAAACATATCATATTATATGTTCATTGTGTAGATCTACTCATGTGGAGTCCAACAAAATTAGATTTTCCATTTTATAATTTTTCTGTGATTTACTATGATTTTTTAAAGATTCACCAGAGATAAATAAAAAAGAAAAAGACAAAATAACCATCACAATAGCAAAACCACCGTTACTGTAGCAAAACCAACGTCGAAAACCGCCAGGGGTAAAATAGATGGTTTTAAAAAGTTTAGGGAGTAAAATAGACGGTTTCATAGTTTAGGGTGTGAAGTACACCATGATTAATAGGTGGGGGTTAAGTAGGCTTTTTCCTAAAACAAATGATTAGCTACTAGTAGTATTATACTAATGATTCAGCAGTAGTTCAATCTGGCTGCGTCAACGTAAGGCACGAGTTTTGTCGACGTGGAAGAAAAAACCACGTTGTTAGGCCGTCAACGCTCCTTTGAACGGACGAAATGTTGAGGCACGAAAGCCATCTCTTTCTCTGTTTCTGGCCTGACATCATCCCAGTTCCCGTTTGCACGGGAAACACAGCAGCACGATGAAATGAGGCCTGGTTTAGATCACCTCCAAATTTTAAGTTTTTTCATTCTTTCTCTATCACATCAATTTTTGGACGCATGTTTGAAGCATTAAATGTAGGTAAAAAAATTAACTAATTACACAGTTTGGTTGTAAATCACGAGACGAATCTTTTGAGCCTAGTTAGTCCATGATCGGACAAAGTTTGTTAAATACAAACGAAACATGCTACAGTGTCTAGATTGTAAAAATTTGCATGGCGGCTCAATGCCTGAAATGAAACCTGCCGCCATGGCTCGCTTGCTCGTAAACGATCGTAAATTTCCAGCCAGGAACAGTGTTTTTCTCTCACACCAAACCAGCCAGCAGTAAATAATCCACGATACGATACGGCCTCCCGAACAGGCTGATGGTCACGCTGCACGGTTGCTGGCTGCAGCCCCGTTCGGCTGGCTGAAATTAGTTGATTGTATGCACAGTGATTCATGAGAGAAGCAGCCGGCTGGTTTGAAAAAATCAGACCAGCGAACGTCGCGTTCAGCTCGAGGAGCGCAGTCGATTAGTCGTACATTTGGCAGAAATCAGCTGAAACTATGAAGGAAGGAGCACAATCAGTTTCAGAACGCACACTTTCTCCCTCAAAAGTCAGCATGGGTTGAGACTTGAGAAGCCATGGACCAACGCATAGATGTTTGCTTTCTTCACCTAAGATGTAGCAAAAGTCACCAAGAAAGGTCACGAGATATACTACCAAAGTTTGGTGCCACAAAATGTTTGTTTTGACAAAAAATACAGAGAGGGGATATCTTCATCCATAAATGAGTTAGATGGGGAGATGTTATCAGAATACGCTTGGAATTTAAGTCACGGGCCTGACACGTGTGACCCAATCGTCCCATCCGTCGACGCCCGTCCGTCCATGTCTTCAGTCTTCACTGTCCTGCACTGCATCCATCGCCGTTTCACAGCCGCCAGTACTCAAGTCACTCACAGCCACCCAACCAACGTGGCTCGCGCAACAACGACCCATCAGACAACCGTCAAGGCAGAAACGGTGACCATGATGGTGGTCGGGACGACAACCGCCATCGGGATGACAACCGCCGCGACTTCTGGGACGACAACCGCCGGGACAACCACGATAATCGCCGCGATAACCACAGTCGCAGGGTTAATCAGGGTGGCAACCGAGATCGCCGTGATGGCAATAACGATCTTCGCCATTACCTCGGAGAACGCGATCTGCGCGATCGCATCAACCAAAGAGCCAACGATCGTGCATCCCACGAAAGCTATCGCCGTATGGAATATGATACCGCCCACGGACCTCCGGGGTTGAAGCAGTTTACTCCGCACCTTCGCCAAGTCATATGGCCTAAGAACTTCAAGCTCGAAAAACTTCAGAAGTACGACGGCAAGGAGAACCCCGAATTATGGGTCATGCTCTACGAAACTGCGTGCAGATCAGCCAAGGCTAACGAGCACGTCATGTCTAACTACTTCCCAGTCACTATCGGCCATGCAGGTCACCAATGGTTGGTCAGCTTGCCGGCGAACTACTTTGATTCTTGGCAAGAGCTCAAGCAAGCTTTCATCGACAACTTCATTGCTACTTGCGAGCAACCCGACAACAAATATGATCTGCAGCGGATTCAAGACCAGAAAGATGAGCCACTACGCGAGTACGTCCGGCTTTTCTCGGAGATGCGCATCAAGGTCCCGTCAATCTCCGACAACGAGGCAATAGAGGCTTTCATCACTGGGCTCCGCTTCCACGATGCCCTACGGGACAAGCTCCTTCGCAAGAGACCTGAATCAGTCACAGCACTCCTGGCCACTGCCAAGAATTATGCGGATGCCGACGATGCTAAAAAGATAATCATCGAAGAAGCAGCAAGGGTTCCACGCTCCGACCACCCCCCACACCGCGATGACTACCGCGGCAACCGTGGCCAGAACGACAATTTTGATCGCCGCAACCAGTGCAACGACCTCCGCGACCACCGCGACTAACGTAATTAGTGGCGTAATCGTCATGATGATTACAGGGGCAAGCGTGCTCGGGAAGACGACGACGAGGTCAATACTGTTAAGAAAGGTGGCGGACGTCGCAACTACGAAGAAGACTACGCCAAAGCATTGAAAGGACCCTGCCAGCTCCACCCCAAGTCAAACCATACCATGGAGAATTGCTGCGTTCTCAAGTCTATCTACACGCGTCAACAGGCTCCGGATACGTCCGACAAGCCTAACGACGTAGGGGAACAGCGCAACAAAGACAACGATGATGAAGACGCAGATCCCCGTCACAAGTACGTCAAGCCAACCGATCGCGTCCACACCATCATTGGAGGCAAAGTGTCCATCGAGACCAAACGAGAACGCAAGTTGCTCGCCCGTGCCTGCTTGAACGTGGCCAACACCGACAACCTCATCGCCGAACCGCGGCTCCCTCCTTGGTCTCACCGCAAGATCTCCTTCAACAGAAAGGACCAATGGGCTGCAATACCTGAGCCAGGACATTTTCCCCTGGTCCTCGATCCTTGTATCAACAAGGTTCAGTTCGATAGAGTGCTGATTGACGACGGCAGTTCCATCGATATACTGTTCAAGAACAGTTTGCCAGCCCTAAAGATAACCCAAGCGGATCTCAAACCATACGAGGCACAGTTCTGGGGTGTCCTCCCCAGACAGAGCTCTACACCTCTTGGGCAGATCATGCTACCTATGCAGTTTGGTACCCCGGACCACTTCCGTACCGACTACGTCAACTTCGTGGTCGCTGACTTCGATGGCACCTACCATGCTATCCTTGATCGACCATCGCTCACCAAATTCATGGCCATACCTCACTACAGGTATTTGGTGCTCAAGATGCCTACCGAGAAAGGGGTTCTAACTCTCAGGGGTAACGTATACGCAGCTTATACCTACAAGGACGACAGCTTCAAAATAGCAGAGGCTCACGACCTCTCTATTCGCATGGCTGAGACCATGCTCGACGCCAAGAAGACCTTAGTCGACCACCTAGAGATCCCAGAGCTCGAGGCTCCACGCAAGATCAAGTCTAAGGAGCACAAGGCGATCCAGCTGGTCGACAGTGATCCCAGCAAAACGGCCCTTATCGGGGCCAACCTGGATGCTAAATAGGAAGATACGCTCGTCAATTTCTTGAGGAGCAACGTGAGTGTGTTCGCATGGAAACCTGCCAACATGCCCGGTGTACCTCGGAACTTGATTGAGCACTCCTTGAATGTCAACGGCAAGGCCAAACCTATCAAGCAGAAGCTATGACGGTTTACTCGCGATAAGAAGGAGGCGATTAGGGTAGAAGTTACATGGCTTTTGGCAGCCGGATTTATCAAAGAAGTGTATCATCTAGAGTGGTTAGCCAACCCGGTTCTTGTACGCAAAAATAATAATGAATGGAGAATGTGCGTTGATTACACTGATCTCAACAAACACTGCCTTAAAGACCCCTTCGGCTTACCTTGCATAGACGAGGTCGTAGATTCAACCGCCGGTTGTGAGCTGCTTTCCTTTCTCGATTGCTACTCTGGTTATCACCAGATTGCTCTCAAAAAGGATGACCAGATCAAGACATCCTTCATCACGCCTTTCAGCGCTTACTGCTACACAACCATATCGTTCGGACTCAAGAACGTCGGGGCTACCTACCAACGTGTCATACAGCATGCCTCAAAGACGAGATAAAAGATGACCTTGTCGAGGCTTATGTTGATGACGTAGTTGTCAAAACCAAGGAAGCATGTACCCTTGTTGACAACCTTGAACGCACCTTTGCAGCCCTTAATACATTCCAATGGAAATTAAACCCAAAGAAGTGCATCTTTGGTGTTTCTTCTGGTATACTACTTGGCAACGTCGTCAGTCACGACGGCATATGCCCTAACCCGGATAAAGTCAAAGCTGTCTTGGACATGAAGCCACCCAAAAAGGTGAAGGATGTTCAGAAGCTTACCGGATGCATGGCTGCCCTTAGTCGTTTCATATCAAGATTAGGCGAAAAAGGATTACCGTTTTTAAGCTGCTCAAAGCATCCGAGAAATTTGAGTGGTCGGAGGAAGCAGACAATACCTTCACACAGCTAAAACAATACCTTACATCACCTCCGGTCCTCACTGCTCCCAGAGAAGATGAAACTCTCCTACTTTACATTGCGGCAACTAATTGAGTGGTCTCCACTACCATGGTGGTCGAGCGCGACGAGCCTGGCCACATCTACAAGGTACAGCGACCAATTTATTTCATCAGTGAGGTACTCAATGAATCCAAGACCAGGTACCCATAGGTCCAGAAACTGATCTACGCCATATTGATAACATCCTAAAAGTTGAAACATTACTTCGACGGATATCGTGTGGTGGTCATGACCGAGTACCCTCTGGGAGACATCATTCGCAACAAGGATGCGAATGGGCGCATCATCAAATGGGTAATGGAGCTATGCCCTTTCT